>NC_053026.1:554849464-555017656 GCF_003073215.2 Triticum urartu
ATTCGCAGTGCCTTTCAAATAACGCAAAACTCTCTCTAGAGCTTTCCAATGCACATCTCCTGGTTTTGAAACAAATCGACTCAGTTTGTTAACAGCAAAAGAGATGTCAGGTCTTGTAGCACTTGCTAAGTACATAAGCGAGCCAATAATCTGAGAATACTTCAATTGGTCTCTAGCAATTCTTTGATTCTTTCGAAGCAACACACTAGCATCATATGGTGTTGGAGAGGGCTTGCAGTCACTGTAGCCAAAGCGACTCAAGATCTTTTCCACATAGTGATATTGAAGCAATGTGATCCCACCATCATCGTCTCTCAACAACTTGATGTTCAGAATGACATCAGCCACTCCTAAATCTTTCATCTCAAAACAGTGAGATAGAAAGTCCTTGACCTCCTTAATAACATTCAGATTTGTTCCGAAAATCAGTATGTTGTCAACATACAAGCAAAGGATAACTCCCTCATCCCCACCATGGCGATAGTACACACATTTGTCAGCTTCGTTTACAGCAAAGCCTGCAGCTGTTAAAGTTCTTTTAAACTTCTCATGCCACTATTTGGGTGCTTGCTTGAGTCCATATAGTACAAAGACTTCAGCAACTTGCACACTTTTCTTTCCTGACCATATAGTACAAAACCATCTGGTTGTTCCATATAAATTTCCTCGTCCAACTCTCCATTTAGGAAAGCAGTCTTAACATCCATTTGATGAACGAGAAGACCATGCGAGGCAGCTAGTGAAAGTAGAACTCGAATAGTGGTCAGTCGAGCCACAGGTGAGTAAGTATCAAATAAGTCTTCACCTTCCTTTTGGGTATAACCCTTAGCCACGGGTCGAGCCTTGTACTTTTAAATAGTACCATCAGGCCTAAGCTTCTTCTTGAATACCCATTTGCATCCTATAGGTTTGCACCCATAAGGACGATCAGTTATCTCCCAAGTTTCATTCGCCAAGATGGAATCCATCTCGCTACGAACCGCTTCCTTCCAGTAGTCAGCATCTTCAGATGCATAGGCCACTGAAATAGAACTGGGAGTGTCATCTATGAGATACACAAGAAAATCATCACCAAAGGACTTTGCAGTCCTCTGTCTCTTGCTCCTAGTAGGAAATTCATTGTTCTCCTCCACAGGACTTTCAAAGTGTTCCATTGTTATGTCAATATGAACTTTTGTCTTGAATCTTTCGGATCTGAATATTCATACCACAATTAAGAAGAATTACATTAAAATTATGCCAAGTAGCACTCCGCATCAAAAATTCTCTTTTTATCATTTACCTCCTCGAGGACGAGCAGGAATTAAGCTTGGGGATGCTTGATACGTATCCAACATATCTATAATTTTTTATTGCTCCATGCTATATTATCTACTGTTTTGGACTATATTGGGCTTTATTTTCCACTTTTATATTATTTTTGGGACTAACTTATTAACCGGAGCCCAGCCCAGAATTGCTGTTTTTTGCCTATTTCAGTGTTTCGGAGAAACAGAATATCAAATGGAGGCCAAACGGAATGAAACCTTCGGAAACGTGATTTTCTCATCAGATAAGATCCAGGAGACTTGGACCCTCCATCAAGAAAGCCACGAGGCGGTCACGAGGGTGGAGGGCACCCCCCTAGGGCGCGCCCCCCTACCTCGTGGGCCCCTCGAAGCTCCACCGACGTACTTCTTCCTCCTATATATACCTACGTACCCCCAAACGATCGAGGACAGAGCCAAAAACCTAATTCCACCGCCGCAACTTTCTGTATCCACGGGATCCCATCTTGGGGCCTGTTCCGGAGCTCCGGCGGAGGGGGCATCGATCACGGAGGGCTTCTACATCATCATCCAAGCCCTCTGGTGAAGTGTGAGTAGTTTACTTCAGACCTACGGGTCCATAGTTAGTAGCTAGATGGCTTCTTCTCTCTTTTTGGATCTCAATACAATGTTATCCCTCTCTCTTGTGGAGATCTATTCGATGTAATCTTCTTTTTGCGGTGTGTTTGTTGAGATGGATGAATTGTGGGTTTATGATCAAGTCTATCTATGAATAATATTTGAATCTTCTCTGAATTCTTTTGTGTATGATTGGTTATCTTTGCAAGTCTCTTCGAATTATTAGTTTGGTTTGGCCTACTAGATTGGTTGTTCTTGCCATGGGAGAAGTGCTTAGCTTTGGGTTCAATCTTGCGGTGTCCTTTCCCAGTGACAGAAGGGGCAGCAAGGCACGTATTGTATTGTTGCCATCGAGGATAACAAGATGGTTTTTTTATCATATTGCATGAAACTATCCCTCTACATCATGTCATCTTGCTTAAGGCGTTACTCTGTTTTTAACTTAATACTCTAGATGCATGCTGGATAGCGGTCGATGAGTGGAGTAATAGTAGTAGATGCAGGCAGGAGTCGGTCTACTTGTCTCGGACGTGATGCCTATATACATGATCATACCTAGATATTCTCATAACTATGCTCAATTCTGTCAATTGCTCAACAGTAATTTGTTCACCCACCATAGAATACCTATGCTCTTGAGAGAAGCCACTAGTGAAACCTATGGCCCCCGGGTCTCTTTCTCATCATATCAATCTCCATCACTTTATTATTGCTTTGCTTTTACTTTGCTTTTACTTTTTACTTTGCATCTCTATACCAAAAATACCAAAAATATTATTTATCATCTCTATCAGACCTCACTTTTGTAAGTGAGCGTAAAGGGATTGACAACCCCTAAGCGTGTTGGTTGCGTTGAGCTATTGTTTTTGTGTAGGTACGAGGGACTCGCGCGTAGCCTCCTACTGGATTGATACCTTGGTTCTCAAAAACTGAGGGAAATACTTACGCTACTTTGTTGCATCATCCTCTCCTCTTCGGGGAAATCCAACGCAGTGCTCAAGAGGTAGCAAGAAGAATTTCTAGCGCCGTTGCCGAGGAGGTCTACGCAAAAGTCAACATACCAAGTACCCATCACAATCCCTATCTCCCGCATTACATTATTTGTCATTTGCCTCTCG
Organism: Triticum urartu; assembly: GCF_003073215.2. Lineage (NCBI taxonomy): Eukaryota > Viridiplantae > Streptophyta > Magnoliopsida > Poales > Poaceae > Triticum > Triticum urartu. Next base: position 554,852,469 of record NC_053026.1, read on the forward strand.
TTTTCCTCTCCCCCACTTCACCCTTGCTGTTTTATTTGCCCTCTCTCTCTATCCTCCCTCTCTTTCTCTATTTGCCTCTTTTTGCACGTTTGCTTTTTGTTTGCTCGTGTGTTAGTTAGTTTGCTTGTCGTCATGGCTAGTCTCATATCTTCTCCGTTGTCTCCCGAGAATGAAGTTCTAAATTTTAAACAAAGGGAGGGAGAAAATCTAAAAGATGCTTGGTATAGAATTTGTAATGCTCAAAATAGATCTACCAGGAAGTAATCTACTTCAGTTCTTCTCCGCAATTTTTATGTAGGTGCTAGTCCTTGGTATAGATATATCCTTGATACCATTACCGGAGGGAATTTCTTGGGTAGCCATACTTTTGATTCTTATAATGCTATGTTAGATTTATTTGGCTCACCACCTCTTTTGGTTAATGGAACTATGTTAACTTTGGAGCATGTTATGCAAAGACTTGAAATTATTGAAAATAAAGTTGCTACCATTGAATTAATTGAAAATCTAGATAAAAAGATCCACAATCAAATTACCCAATATGGATCTAGGGTAGGAATGACTTTGAAAAATATTAAGTAAAAGGAACCCATAGTTAATGAGAAAATAAATCTAGATTCCACTAGAATCGATAAACTTGAGGGTATCATTACAAACTTGGGAACCGATTTTTCTTCCGTAAAGAATACTCCATGTCCTCCTACTAAAATAGCTTATGTATTTTCCTAAAAATAAGGGTGAATCATCTAGTAAGGAAACTGCGGATCTTAAATCTATAAGTATTCATCCCAATCTTTTTGCTATCATTAAGGAACCAATTGCTACAAATGAATTTTTCGATCTTGTGCCTAAGAGTTTGATAATCACTAGAAAGAAAGAAATTCCTAAGGGAGATAGATGCCTCATTGAAGAATTGCCTACCAAATATGGCAATACCTAGATCTATTCTTGCTTGTTATGCCTAGCTAGGGGCGTTAAACGATAGCGCTTGTAGGGAGGCAACCCAATTTTATTTTTATTCCTTGATTTTTGCTCCTGTTTAGTAATAAATAACTTATCTAGCCTCTGTTTTGGTTGTGTTTTTTGTGTTTAATTAGTGTTTGTGCCAAGTAGAACCGTTGGGAAGACTTGGGGGAAGTCTTGTTGAACTTGCTGTAAAAAATAGAAACTTTAGCGCTCACGAGAACTGCTGTATTTTTTTTTGGAAAGTAATATTTAGTTAATTCTTTTTGCATATGATTAATATATAAATTCCTCATGTCCAGCAATTTATTTTAGAATTTTTGGGGTTCCAGATCTTGCGCTAGCTACAGATTACTACAGACTGTTCTGTTTTTGACAGATTCTGTTTTTCGTGTGTTGTTTGCTTATTTTGATGAATCTATGGCTCGTAAAATAGTTTATAATCCATAGAGAAGTTGGAATACAGTAGGTTTAACACCAATATAAATAAAGAATGAGTTCATTACAGTACCTTGAAGTGGTCTTTTGTTTTCTTTCGCTAACGGAGCTCACGAGATTTTCTACATTAAGTTTTGTGTTGTGAAGTTTTCAAGTTTTGGGTAAAGATTTGATGGACTATGGAACAAGGAGTGGCAAGAGCCTAATCTTGGGGATGCCCATGGCACCCCCAAGATAATATAAGGACACCTAAAAGCCAAAGCTTGGGGATGCCCCGGAAGGCATCCCCTCTTTCGTCTACTTCTATCGGTAACTTTACTTGGAGCTATATTTTTATTCACCACATGATATGTGTTTTGCTTGGAGCATCTTTTATGATTTGAGTCTTTGATTGTTAGTCTACCACAATCATCCTTGCTGTACACACCTTTTGAGAGAGCCATACATAATTTGGAATTTGATAGAATACTCTATGTGCTTCACTTATATCTTTTGAGCTTTATAGTTTTGCTCTAGTGCTTCACTTATATCTTTTGAGCTTTATAGTTTCGCTCTATGTGCTTCACTTATATCTTTTGAGCTTTATAGTTTTGCTCTAGTGCTTCACTTATATCTTTTAGAGCACGGTGGTGGATTTGTTTTATAGAAATTATTGATCTCTCATGCTTCACTTAGATTATTTTGAGAGTCTTAATAGCATGGTAATTTGCTTAAAATCCTAATATGCTTGGTATGCAAGATTAATAATAAAACTTTCTTATGAGTGTGTTGAATACTAAGAAAAGTTTGATGCTTGATGATTTTTTTGAGATATGGAGGTAATAATATCAAAGTCATGCTAGTTGAGTAGTTGTGAAATTGAGAGATACTTGTGTTGAAGTTTGCAAGTCCCGTAGCATGCACGTATGGTAAACGTTATGCAACAAATTTGAAACATGAGGTGTTATTTGATTGTCTTCCTTATGAGTGGCGGTCGGGGACGAGCGATGGTCTTTTCCTACCAATCTATCCCCCTAGGAGCATGCGCGTAGTATCGAGGTTTTTGATGACTTGTAGATTTTTGCAATAAGTATGTGAGTTCTTTATGACTAATGTTGAGTCCATGGATTATACGCACTCTCACCCTTCCATCCTTGCTAGCCTCTTCGGTACCGTGCATTGCCCTTTCTCACATTGAGAGTTGGCGCAAACTTCGCCGGTGCATCCAAACCCCGTGATATGATACGCTCTTTCACAGATAAACCTCCTTATATCTTCCTTAAAACAACCACCATACCTACCTATTATGGCATTTCCATAGCCATTCTGAGATATATTGCCATGCAACTTTCCATCATTCCATTCATCATGACACATTCATCATTGTCATATTGCTTAGCATGATCATGTAGTTGACATAGTATTTGTGGCAAAGCCACCATTCATAATTCTTTCATACATGTTACTCTTGGTTCATTGCATATCCCGGTACACCGCCGGAGGCATTCATATAGAGTCATCTTTGTTCTAGTATCGAGTTGTAATCATTGAGTTGTAAATAAATAGAAGTGTGATGATCAGCATTATTAGAGCATTGTCCCAAGTGAGGAATAAAAAAAGAGAAAGGCCCAAAAAAGAGAAAGGCCATAAAAATGAAAAGGCCCAAAAAATGAGAGAAAAAGAGAGAAGGGACAATGTTACTATCCTTTTACCACACTTGTGCTTCAAAGTAGCACCATGATCTTCATGGTAGAGAGTCTCTCATGTTATCACTTTCATATACTAGTGGGAATTTTTCATTATAGAACTTGGCTTGTATATTCCAACAATGGGCCTCCTCAAGTGCCCTAGGTCTTCGTGAGCAAGCAAGTTGGATGCACACCCACTAGTTTCTTTTGTTGAGCTTTCATACATTTATAGCTCTAGTGCATCCATTGCATGGCAATCCCTACTCCTTGCATTAACATCAATCGGTGGGCATCTCCATAGCCCATTGATTAGCCTCGTTGATGTGAGACTCTCTCCTTTTTTGTCTTCTCCACATAACCCCCCTCATTATATTCTGTTCCACCCATAGTGCTATGTCCATGGCTCACGCTCATATATTGCGTGAAAGTTTATAGGTTTGAGATTACTAAAGTATGAAACAATTGCTTGGCTTGTCATCGGGGTTGTGCATGATGAGAGCATTCTTGTGTGACGAAAATGAAACATGACTAAACTATATGATTTTGTAGGGATGAACTTTCTTTGGCCATGTTATTTTGAGAAGACATAATTGCTTAGTTAGTATGCTTGAAGTATTATCATTTTTATGTCAATATGAACTTTTGTCTTGAATCTTTCGGATCTGAATATTCATACCACAATTAAGAAGAATTACATTAAAATTATGCCAAGTAGCACTCCGCATCAAAAATTCTCTTTTTATCATTTACCTACTCGAGGACGAGCAGGAATTAAGCTTGGGGATGCTTGATACGTCTCCAACGTATCTATAATTTTTGATTGCTCCATGCTATATTATCTACTGTTTTGGGCAATATTGGGCTTTATTATCCACTTTTATATTATTTTTGGGACTAACCTACTAACCGGAGGCCCAACCCAGAATTGCCGTTTTTTGCCTACTTCAGAGTTTCACAGAAAAAGAATAACAAACGGAGTCCAAACAGAATGAAACCTTCGGGAACGTGATTTTTGGAACGAACGTGATCCAAAGGACTTGGACCCTGCGTCAAGAAAGCAACCAGGAAGGCACGAGGTAGGGGGCGCGCCTACCCCCCCCCTAGGCGCGCCCTCCACCCTCGAGGGGCCCACGTTGCTCCACCGACATACTCCTTCCTCCTATATATACCTACGTACCCCCAAACTACCAGATACGGAGCCAAAAACCTAATTCCATCGCCGCAACCTTCTGTACCCATGTGATCCCATCTTGGGGCCTTTTCCGGAGCTCCGCTGGGGGGGCATCAATCACGGAGGGCTTCTACATCAACATCATAGCCTCTCCGATGATGTGTGAGTAGTTTACTTCAGACCTTTGGGTCCATAGTTATTTGCTAGATGGCTTCTTCTCTCTTTTTGAATCTCAATACAATGTTCTCCCCCTCTCTTGTGGAGATCTATTCGATGTAATCTTCTTTTGCGGTGTTTTTGTTGAGATCGATGAATTGTGGGCTTATGATCAAGTTTATATATGAAAAATATTTGAATCTTCTCTGAATTCTTTTACGTATGATTGGTTATCTTTGCAAGTCTCTTCGAATTATCAGTTTGGTTTGGCCTACTAGATTGATCTTTCTTGTAATGGGAGAAGTGCTTAGATTTGGGTTCAATCTTGCGGTGTCCTTTCCCAGTGACAGTAGGGGCAGCAAGGCACGTATTATATTGTTGCCATCGAGGATAACAAGATGGGGTTTATATCATATTGCATGAGTTTATCCCTCTACATCATGTCATCTTACTTAAGGCGTTACTCTATTCTTTTGAACTTAATACTCTAGATTCATGCTGGATAGCGGTCGATGTGGGGAGTAATAGTAGTAGATGCAGGTAGGAGTCGGTCTACTTGTCTCTGATGTGATGCCTATATACATGATCATATCTAGATATTCTCATAACTATGCTCAATTCTGTCAATTGCTCAACAGTAATTTGTTTACCCACCATAATACTTACGCTCTCGAGAGAAGCCACTAGTGAAACCTATGGCCCTAGGTCTATTTTGTATCAGATTAATCTTCCGTCAACAAGCTATTTCTTTTTCCGTTTTTATTTTGCTTTATTTACTTTGCATCTTTATCATAAAAATACCAAAAATATTATCTTATCATATCTATCGGAACTCACTTTCGTAAGTGACCGTGAAGGGATTCACAACCCCTTTATTGCGTTGGTTGCGAGGATTCTTTTTGTTTGTGTAGGTGCGAGGGACTCGTACGTGGCCTCGTACTGGATTGATACATTGGTTCTCAAAAAACGAGGGAAATACTTACGCTACTTTGCTGCATCACCCTTTCCTCTTCAAGGGAAAACCAACGCAGTGCTCAAGAGGTAGCAGTGTGCAATGTGTGGGGCGCCGGCATGAAGGTTCGCTGAGACGAGCGAGGAGTCGTGGCGAAGGAGGAGATCGAGAGCAAGGTGGCGCGGCTGCTTGGTGACGAGAGGGTCAAGGCGAAGGCGGACACGTGGAAGGACATGGCATGTGCGAGCATTGCAGAGGGTGGGTCCTCGCATGGGTACCTTCTCAAGCTTGTGAATTTGCTAGGAGAGCAGGGATCCCGATGGGAGAGCAGGGATCCCGATGGGAGAGCAGGGATCCCGATGGGAGAGCAGGCATCCCGTCATTGCGTGAATCATGACACCGATACATCGGACGGATCCAAACATCTACGTCGACAAATACAAAAAATAAAACTCAAACGGCTTAGATTTAGTTTTATATATAGTGAAGTGGTGAGCAAGTCATGATCTGCCTTCGTGTTAGAATGATTATTTTTCATCTTGAGAATTGCTACAAGAAGGTTGTCCTATGGCGTTTTGGTATTTTTGAGTTAATAAAAGTATTCTTTATCAAAAAAAGAATGTCCTTCGACATATCAAAATAAAATTTTATGTTTTCTCTAGAATATCTTTATCATATTTTTGAGTAAAATTACAGCACGCGCGACGTTTCTTTTCAATCCCGGTACAATGCCCCACGAACGGTTCGAACTGATGCGTCAGGACAAAGATTGCACGTGAGGTGTCATACTATAGCCGAACTCTATTTTGAGTGGGAAACACAATGGATTCAGGCGAGCTGAGTTCATATATTCGTCTTCGTTAGATGAGGACGAAGATGACAATGAAACAGTGATAATGAGGACGATTTGGATAATTTGAATTCAAAGTTAACCTATTTTATTTCAAAACCTGATGTTTCGATTGTAATGTTTATATTTTAATTGTTGGTGCATTGGAAAATTTATCTATGAAAGAATTGAGCTGCTTATCTTTGATTATCTTCAGTAGCTTCAATATAAAAAGAACTGAGGGGTGGCATTTGGTGGGAAGAAAATCCTATGCAACCTAGGTCACACGCATAGACCGTGAGACCCTCTCCAGCATAGGACACTTGGCAAGGCAAGTCAATTAATTCTCCAATTCCAATTAATTATCTATAATCCCATTCCTTCCATCCCTCGGTCACACCATTCTATCACCATGTATCTTGTAGGACATCAACGGAGCAGAGGAGCTGGCCGGTGGCCATGGACGGAGCAGAGCGCCGCTGGGGAGCTACGCAACGAGCAGGACGAGATGCTGGGGCGCCGAGGAGGGCGGTCGTGGACGACGGAGGAGGGCAGCCGGGGCGGCGGTGGAGGCCGTCGCGGCCGCGGCGAGCGAGCCGGAGAAGCGCCTCAAGGGCGGGCTTCAAGGGCACCAAGGAACGCCGGGCAGAGCAGCAAAGGCAGCGGGGACGGCGCCGACTACGTGCTTTGAGATTTAGTTTTGCCACGTGTCCTATGCTGGAGAGGGTCTCACCATCGATGTGTGCGACCCAGGTCGCATAGGATTTTCTTCCCATTTTGGTGTCCACGGTTGCATGGCTGGGACTGCCGCCCATGGACATTTGATGTCATCGGATGCCCTAAGCCGATTGAGAGGTTAGCGGACTACATCTAAACGAAAGCATCCAATTTGGCGCTGCTCAGCCTTCTCAGAGCTAACATTTTGAAGCTCCTTTGAATCGGCGACTGCTTATAATGGTTAGGAATGCCAAAAGAAGAACAGAACATGAAACTACACGTATCGATCACACCCGACAAGCTATCTATATCAGACCTATAATTTTGTACAATTAACAGAGCAGATGAATTAGCTATTGTGAAATTTAACCTCTCTAGGCAGCCGTTCGAAAGCGCAAGGGAACAAGCTTTTATGTTGCTGCTTGGTCTAACTCTAATTGCTTTTAGAGAGTGACTGCATGACTAACTACTGACCATGGCCATAAGATCAAGATTTTCTCATCACTTTTACAGCTAGCCCTAAAGTCTTCCCGGACGGTTTCTTGGAAGTGATTTAGAAATCGTTACGTCCCTCTCTCTCTCTCGTTCTCTTCTTCTTCTTCTTCTTTTTCTTATTTTTCTTTCGAGTTAATCATGGAAAACTGGGTAAAAACCATCACAACCACTGATCAGCACACACACACGATACCCCACACACACCACTTTAAAAGAGGGCCTCGTCGAGACAGTTTCTGCCTCCCGTCGACGGTGCTGCCGAACAGGTGGATCCCGGTTCTTGCCGACGGGAGGGCTTCGTTTTTATATGTTTCTTTGAGTTCTACTAGGGTTTGTGTTATGTTCAGGAGGACGAGACGGCGGCGGCTCCTTGAAGATGGAATAAGTTTCTCCCCGCCTAGCCACCATCCCGGTGGTGCATCTAGCATCGTCAGAGGGCGTGTGGAGATGTGTCTCTGGTGGATCTCGCGGGATTTAGTCGGTGGTTGTCTGATGGATCCACTCGGATTTAGTCCTTGTTCGTCTACGTCAATGTGTCTTCAGGTTGGATCCTTCCGATCTATGATACTCTTCATCGGCGGTAGTTGTTGTTCTGGTGCGCTTGTCCTATGGGGCCTTAGCACGACGAATTTCCAATTGCCTAATACAAAAGGTTATGCCTGGCTCCGGCGAGGCAGGGATGATAATGACAGTATGCCTTTGACTCACTTCAGTGCTTGTAGTCGTCGTTGTGTCGTCTATGGATCTTGATGTAATTTTTTATTTCTTATGTTCGTTCTACTGCCATGATGATGAATAGTCAGGAAGTTTTTCCCGAAAAGTATTTTCAAGGTAATCTCTTGGGCATAATTAAAGATAAGCATATGGTCAACAGACTTGGAATCTGCTGACGCAAGCACTGACGAACATCAAATAATTTTGTGCACGCCCTCTAATACGCAAGCACTGACGAAAATCTTGTATGACCTGGTCATACGTTCATCTCAGGAGACCCCATCGACTAGCTGACAGGTGGATTTACAAATCTCAAAGCAAAAAAGAAAAAACAAAGTCTTCTTCCCCACTACGAAATCCCCGTGTCGATTAGAATTCCGCACGGCGGCGAGCTTCCTTTGGCACGGCAGGATTATTTTTATATACCAACGCAGGTGGGGGTTGTGAGGGTCTTCAGCCTGCGAATCTCACCGGAGATAGGCGACAAGCTAAAAGTTTCTCTTGAGGATGCCCGTTGGTTTCTCACCGGAGATTAGCAACACCGGTCGTTGGCCGGTTTGTGCTTTTTCTTGTGGATGTCGGAGATCAGGAGATGGCCTTGTTCTACAGCACCACCGCAAATATATGTGTTCCCTCCAGGTTCAGTTGCTGCTGCATCCTTGAGGCCTCGGCGAGTAGGAGAGTTGCGCCGGCGTCCAGAATACTGGCCGCGACCGACAAGAGCAAGCGCCGTAATTGTGCCGGCGTTGAGGAGTATGGTCGCGAACGACGAGAGCAAGCATCCAACGTGTTGTGACCAGGGGAAAATCCGCGCCGGCGTCGAGGTGTGCGGCTGTACCGGCGGCCGGCAGTGGCAATCCGGATTTCACAACTTGGATTCAAACTTTCAGAGAAGAAGCTACCTTGCTGCTTCGAGATCCGTACTGCCAGGTGTCACCCAATGGAGTGGGTCTCCAGATCAGAAGTATACGACCCGGTCGTATAAGATTTTCTTCCTCTTTCCACACGGAGTGTCCATATTTGAACTTGCAAACTTCTTGAGCCCAAACACTATCCTAGACAACCTGGACTCAATGGCCGCTGGTGCTGCTACTCAAGCTCGTGTCATGGTGCTACCCTTCCCCGCGCAGGGCCATGTCATCCCGCTCATGGAGCTGTCTCGCAAGCTCGCCGAGCACCGCCTCGAGGTGGACTTCGTGAACACCGAGTTCAACCACGACCTCGTCATGGAAGCAATGGCAGAGAAGGGAGCAATTCCTAATGGGATCCACATGCTCACCGTTCCGGACGGCCTGGGCCCCGGAGACGACCACGCCGACATCAGCAAGTTTGTCGAGGACCTGCCGGCCGCCATGTCCGGCCGCCTCGAGGAGATGATCCGATCCAGGAAGATTAGGTGGGTGATCGTGGATGTGTCCATGAGCTGGGCGCTGTAGGTGGCCACCGCAGCGGGCGCCCGTGTTGCCTCGTTCTCGACCTACTTCGCGGCCGTGTTTGCTCTGAGGATGAACCTCCCCAGATTGATAGAGGATGGTGTGCTCGATTGAAGTGGTAAGAACAAATCAAACATTTCCATGGCACTTGTTTGCCTTCTTCATATGGTTAAGATTGACAAAGATTGACTGAGAATATGGAGTCTATTTAGGGAATGTAAAGGGGGAGGGGAAGATCCAAATGGTGCCGCCCATCGACGCGTCGGAGATCCCCTGGGTCATCCTGGCCAGCACCAGCACCCCTGAGAGGCGCAGAAACAACATCCAGAACATCCTCAAGACCAACCTGTCGATGGCCACTCGCCGAGGTGGTCATCTGCAACACTTCCATGGAGTTGGAGCCCGACGCTCTGGCCCTCCTCCCGAACGCTCTGCCTCTCGGCCCGCTGGTGGCGCCCACGCCGAGGCCGGTCAGACACTTCTTGCCCGAGGACCTCGCCTGGCTCGACGAACAGCCCCCGGCTTCGTCGTCTATGTGGCCTTCGGCAGCTCCGGCTTCCTGGACACGACGCAGTTCCAAGAGCTCGCTGACGGGCTCGCGCTCTCCGGCCGGCCGTTCCTGTGGGAGGTTCGGCCAGACTTAACCATCGGAGCAGGGCAGGATCAGTTCGACCTCGATGCGTTCAAGCGCCGCGTGGAGGGGAAGGGGCTGGTGGTGGGCTGGGCGCCGCAGCAGCGGGTGCTCTCCCAACCAGCCGTGGCCTGCTTCGTGTCGCACTGCGGGTGGAACTCGACCGTGGAGGGCGTGCTGCACGGCGTGCCGTTCCTGTGCTGGCCCTACTTCGCCGACCAGTTCTGCAACCAGAGCTACGTGTGCAACATGTGGGGCATCGGCGCCAAGCTCCGGCGAGATGGGCGAGGGGTCGTCGCAAAGGAGGAGGTCCGGAGCAAGGTCGCGCGGCTCCTCAGTGATGACGAGGGGGTCAAGGCGAGGGCGGCGGCATGGAAGGAGGTCGCGTGCGGCAGCATCCGGGAGGGAGGGTCCTCGCATGGGAACTTGCTCAAGCTTGTCAGCTTGCTAAGACAACAATGATCAATTGATATTGTTACTTCTTAACCTCGAAACTGTTGTGCTGTCCGATGCACGGGGGAAGAAACCAGTCCTTCTCGGCTATGAACTGCATCATTAGAGAGAGACACGCTATCAAAATGGATGGCACGGCCTGCTTGACAAGGATCTCGCGCGAGAGGTGTTTTGACGGAACGGCCGACTCGGAGCACAGGCCGGCCACCGCAAAAACAAACGGATTTGCTATTTTTCACTCGAGTGTTTTTTAATCGGCTATCATTCGAGTTTGTGCCTGCCTGATCTCACGCTGAGATTCACGCTGAGAGTTGTTGTTTTCAGTCGTGGGTTTCTTTTGTCAGGTGTGGTCTGGTGCAGTTTTCTTTTGGCCGGCGCGGGTTTATTGCGGGTCTGTCCGTTACAGTCTCCCCCGTGTGTCCTTTTGAATTTTTTTTTCCCATTTCATTTGGGTGGTATTGTTTCGAAAGGGCGGAGTGGCAGAGGAGGTGTTCGAGAGGCGAAGGAGTCGAGGCGATTCCCTTGGGTTCCTTGCGTTTTTGAGATCCCTCTCTGGTGAATCTTGATCTTTCTCTTCGATTCCCTGCTTCCCTGGTTAGTTTTTGTCTCTCTCTATCTCTCTCTTCACGCGTGCGATTTTTCATGATTGTGGTTGTGCAGCTTCCAGATCTAGGTCTGGGGTTTGTTGGTAGTAGTGTGTTCGTGCGTTTGTGTTGTAGATTTTGTTCCTATTTGAGTATTTAGCAGTTGGTTCTGCTTCGTGGCTCGTGTAGTCTTTTGTGGATTCTGTGTGCTCGCATCAGTTGTTAGTATTTGCGGATCCCGTGTGCTCGCGCTGTTAGGTTTTAGGTGTTCTTCTTTCGATCGTCTTGTTGTAGCCGCTGTTTGTTACTCGTTTATGAATTTATCATGTATATGTAATTATATAATATAAATAATAATTATAAGAGACACGCGCTCAATGTTAAACAACTATTGAACAAATATAGCACGGAGCCCCCTCCCTATCGATGTTGGCCAAGTGCAGCCGGCGGCACCATTTGCCTTTGGACGGTGGCAGCTTGTCCACCGTCTTCCCGGAGCCGAGGATCCATATGAAGAACACGACGTTGCACACTTGGATGGCACGGGACATCATGGCCGCAAAAGCAGGACAAGTAATGTGTGTTGTAGATTGCGCTGACCCCGCATGCCGCGATGTCACCGAAGAAGGCCACCAGCCACAACACTTGGCTGGCCACCGCAACAAAGCTCCATGAGCCAACACACAAATCATTTACATTCCAGTGATTAGTTGCGGTTGCGGGTACAAAATTCAGCTACAGTCATCTTTTTTCCAAAATAAGGAGATCAAATTGTAAGAGGATTAAAGGTGAGAGACTCAACACAATGGGTTGTGTGTTGTATTGAGCCTCGTGGGTAAAAAGCCTCCTAAAGATAAGATGGAAAGAATTCCTATCTAATTTCGAACAATCCCTAACAACTGAAATATATACATATTCCAACATGATAGAGACAACAACTTGGTCCACACTCCACTCCACATAAAATTTTATCAACAGGATCATATGAGTCATTACCCGGATAACCTTTTCTTTGAAGAAGACAAACATGTGGTCAGTTGACTAGAGATGAGCTGATGCAATCCCTGATGCAACATCAATTAGTCTGGCAGACACTTATATATGCACATGTGTGGGCAACCCTGTCGTCCTCGTCCACAGGGAGAGTGACAAACTTTTTTAACAGGAAAAGGCGCTGAGAGTGACAAACTTTGCTCTTGCAAATTTGTCAAGGCATACTCTATCCTAGCGCGAACAACCTAGCTCAATGGCTGCTGCTACTGCTCAAGCTCAACCTCGTGTCATGGTGCTGCCCTTTCCTGCACAGAGCCACGTCATCCCGCTCATGGAGCTGTCCCGCAAGCTCGCCGAGCACGGCTTCGAGATCGACTTCGTGAACACCGAGTTCAACCACGGCCGCGTCCTCCAAGCCTTGGAAGAGGACGGAGCAATCCCAGGAGGAGTTCACATGCTCTCCATTCCAGACGGCCTGGGGCCTGGCTACGACCATACGGACATCGGCGGGCTGGTCAAGGGACTGCCGGCCGCCATGTCCGGCCGCCTCGAGGAGATGATCAGGTCAAGGAAGACGAAGTGGATGATAGTGGACGTGTCCATGAGCTGGGCGCTGGAGCTGGCCACCACGGCGGGTGTCCCTGTCGCCTTGTTCTCTACGTACTCTGCAGCCGTGTTCACGCTCAGGTTGAAGCTCCCAAAGCTGATCGAGGACGACGTTCTTAATGAAAGTGGTAAGAGCAAATCAAAATTTCCATTTTCATGTAACTCGTTGGTTTCCTGGTCTTTTCTTGGTATGTGGACTGTACACCATGAACATGGACACCACGTACGTTACGCAGGGAACGTGAAGAGGAACGAGAGGGTCCAACTGATGCCGCCCGTTGACGCGGCCGAGATCCCTTGTCAGCCTGGGCAGCATGCCTGAGAGGAGGAGAACCAATATCCAAAACGTCATCAGGACCAACCGGTTGATGCCGCTAGCTGAGACGATCATATGCAACACTTCCATGGAGATGGAACCTGACGCTCGGGCTCTGCTCCCGAACGCGCTGCCGCTCGGCCCACTGGTAGCGCCGACGTCGAGGCCGGCCAGACATTTCCTGCCCGAAGACCTCACCTGCCTCGCCTGGCTCGACGCGCAGGCCCCCTGCTCCGTCGTCTACGTCGCCTTCGGGAGCTCGGGCATTTGGACGCGGGCAGTTCCAAGAGCTTGCCCACGGGCTCGCACTCTCCGGCCAACCGTTCCTGTGGGTCGTCCGGCCAAATTTCACCACCGGAGCCATAAAAGGTTGGTTTGACGCGTTCAAGCGCCGCGTCGAGGGCAAGAGGCTGGTCGTTGGCTGGGCGCCGCAGCAGCGCGTGCTCTCGCACCCTGCCGCCGCCTGTTTCGTGTCGCACTGCGGGTGGAACTCGACCATGGAAGGCATGCTGCACGGCGTGCCGTTCCTGTGCTGGCCGTACTTCGCTGACCAGTTCGCCAACCAAAGCTATGTGTGCAACGTGTGGGGCACCGGCATCAAGCTTTGCCGAGACGAGCGAGGGGTCATCACCAAGGAGGAGATCGAGAGCAAGGTGGTGCGGCTGCTCGGCGACCAGGGGGTCAAGGCGAGGGCTGCGACGTGGAAGGACAAGGCTTGTGCGAGCATTGCAGAGGGAGGGTCCTCGCATCAGTGCCTTCTCAAGCTTGTGAACTTGCTCGGAGAGGTGGGATCCCATCCCATCATCGTGTGATCACGACACCAGACATCGGACGGCTCCGAACATCTACGTTGATATACAAAAAGTAAGAGAGTTTTTACGGTACATCATACTACCGAATTTAAGGGGTAGTATTAAGCAGATCCAACGGTTAATATGATTCAACGCTGAATTTAGATTGAGGGCAGCTTGGTAATTTCATATTAGGCTGCCCCACGACCTCGCCTCCTCCTATTTCACGGTCGTCGCTAGCCCCCACTGCGTCTCCTCAGCTCTCCTCCCGCTCTGCCGCCAAGCTCGTGTTCATCGAGTTCGATGTTCAGGTCTACACACATGCAGCCGTTGCATCCACTCACGATTCAGCAGGAGGAGATTAGTATTCCCGGACGGACGGGCCTCTGTAGCCAGGTGGGTGAGAACGGCGATCTGGTGGACTGCTTACACGTCGGCGCTGCCGCTTGACTGGTGCATGGGAGTCGTGGCTCAACGTCGTCTTGGTCGATCCGCCTGGCTCGTGCGACGCGGCGCCACCTGATGGCATGGCAGAAATGTGACGGAAAACATCGGGTGCCCATCTTCGATCCTGCCCTCGCGGAGCTCTACTCGTCGCCACCGGCCAGCTTGTAATCACACTGTGAGTTCATGCAATAAAGAAAATCACAGGGATAATATGTGTTTGTGACCATCAACAAACATCTCGTGTGTGTATGTGTGTTCTTGTTGCATACGTGCGTGAGGTGATTGTGTATCCGGCCGGCGATGAGTTTACAAGCGACGTTAGCATTTCTACATCGATGTGTCACGGCACATTCCAGCTTGGGGAACGAATCTAAGGCCGTCAGCTTCCTTTGTCAATAAGCATTGAAGTACCCAAAATGCCCTTAATCAGTAAATATACTACCCAAAACTATGTGTAGTATTGATTCATCTGGGCCCTTCAAACCATAGAAATGAACGGCCCAAATTGACTTGATGTACTGTAGAAGGTCTCAAAAGTAAAGTCAAACAGCTTAGATATATACTCCCTCCTTTCCATATTAGTTGTCGCGGAAACGGATGTATGTAGACATATTTCGGTGCTAGATATATCCGTTTAGCGACAACTAATATGGAACGGAGGGAGTAGCAACAAAAAATAATGGTTTGATATAGTAGCAACAAAAAAAACTAGTGAAATGGTCCACAAGGCTCAAGGCATGATCTTCCTGCGTGTTAGAATAACTACTAGAACGCACGTGCGTTGCCACGGCCATTTGAAATATTTTGTTGAAGTTATATATAAATATAATGCATGTTAAATTTCACATGCATACAAAAAATGGCTAGTAACAATCAGGTAATAATTGAAAGCAATGATCCAACTAATAATCTGTAAGTACATAGGGAGCAATGATCCAACTAAGAATCTGTAATGAATTAATATCTACTTGATGGGCTTAAGATATTCTCAATATCAGAACTGTTATGTTTAGGTTCATACGCACAATATTTGAGCAAGTATAATAAAATTTCTTCCTTAACTCATAACCATCTTGCATAAACAATATATATAGTTAGCACGGATATTTCACATGGAAGGTCTAAAAATATGCAACAGAGAATACTCATTGTGCAAACTGGACGATTCAAATCTTTACCATTCCACGAGAGCATAAAATCAAAAACAAAAGAGCCAGACACATCCATGTAGTTGAATATATTAGTATTATCTTGAATATAGTGATAACAAAATAAATGCTTGCACCTTGAATATTCTGATAATGAGATATATAAATTTACCTGTCCATGCTCGTCGGAACACCGATCGAAGATATACGTTGCCATCTAGATATATCAGAATTCCATATGGATTGCAGTATTTTGAGTGTGTTGTTGAATTCACTCCCAATTTTTTGTAATTTCACTAAATGTCTCAAAGTTTTAAACTCTAGCGACTATGATGTATGAAGAGTCCAAACTGTATACAAGGCGGACCTTCTGTGGATTGTGGTGTCCATCGAAAGGTCTTTGTGAGGGTCCTCGCCCTAGATCGGGTGGCTGTCTTCAATGCAGAGTTGCAAATTACACGCGACGACTTGACGCACAGAATGGTTGTGCACTATGTGGCGTGGCAGATCTGCATTGTGCAGCACGCCAAGGTGGCGAAACATGCCAGACGGCAGGACGTGCGCCGACGGTGGCTTCAAGTAATCGACCTTCATGTCGGCCATCGCGATGCCGGCCAATAAGGGTGTGAGGCACAGTAGCTGGCTACCACGACCTCGAAGCTGCCTGGAAAACACAATCAATTCGTCAGAATAACAAGATGAACAAATGCAGTCCTCATGAGAGGCAGTTTATCCTCATCCCAGGCACGGATCGGCCTAACATGAAGAATCAAATAGTTGTTGGAGTGGTCGTGAGTGCTCATCTAGACCCTATTTTTCCATGAATGACCATGTAGAGGTGAATTTTATCTGGAACAAAACAAATTTTGATAGTCACAATGTCAGCTCTTCAAATAAAATTTTCTTCGGAGTTTCCTCCGAAGCTAGGGGGCAACGCCCCCCCCCCCCCCAAGTTTCTATACGTTTGTTACAAATGATAGATATGGGTTTATTGACATTCGACACACAATGGAGGGGGTGTGTTGTGTAGGTCAGATGTAGTTGCTAGCAGAGTTGTAAATGTGCAGTTTTGAGTTTGTTCTTAAGTCACATAAATATACCCTGTCTTGGCTTCAAAATATTACTGAGTCACCGCTCAGAAGTAACAGTCAAATTGTCTTTTTATCAACTGTATTTATAGTCGTTGGGACATCACTTCTGGAGTAACAGTACCTATGAGTAATCTTAACTCACATCTTTCCTTAGTTTAGTCAACATTATAATCACAATGTCATTCAATTTTCATATATTCTACGGAGTACTTCTCTGCAAACTAAAATACAACCCTATTGCACAGATTTGTCATGAATCCAAGCAGTCAACCCTTTAATGAAGTTTTCATGGGACGTATCCAATCATCCACAAGAATGTACTCCCTCCATCCCAAAATAATTGTCCCAACTTTGTACTAAGATTGAGACACTTATTTTGGGACAGATGCAATTTTACGTCTCCCCATCATCTTGGAATGCCTTAGACGATTAGGCAGTCAGCATGTGTCAGCTATTGTATGATGTTGTGCACACTGTATCGACCCTTTGGCCATTTCAACTAAATGGACTACTATTGTTTGATGCTGACCACTTCTCAGTTTTTGCGGTTGATTAGGCATTACAATCTATGTTTTGCTTCACTTCCCTTGTTACTGAGCTTGACAAGAGTGTCAATGTGGGTGGTGGTCTGTATGTGTTTAAGATATTTGGTACAGTGTAGCTTCGTATTGGTTCTCTTTTGCCAGCAATGACTTCTAAGTTTGCTCAATTGTATATTATTGATTCTTCTGATGAGTCGCAATGTAGGTTGGATTTTTTTACAACAAATATCTGAAGACAATAGAAGACACATCCAAAAGAGCTTAGACATAAACACAGACAAAATCAGCCACGAGCACAACCGATTATAAACATTCAACACCGTGAGGATTTGGTTTCCCAATAAAACACACAACATACTAGACTACTCGAACACGCCATACAACATCCATGCGTATACAGCTAGGACACCTAGCTAATCACCGGCCATACTAATCACAATTAGCTTAATCCTAGTTGCATTAGGATACGATTATTGCCAACACACTAGCTAATTGTAGTAGAGAGTGATGCGAGCTCCCGCGGAGAAGATTGCGAACCCAACCAGAGGAATAACCGTGTCCCCAGCAATGAGAACCGCCTTAGCCCACCCACCCATGCATGCGAAGGTGGAAACTCTGGCAAAGATGAAACTATCACGAATGCATATCAAGGAGAGGAAGGAGAGAAGATTGAACAGTAGACCAGTGAAGAGAGCCCCTCGGCAGCACTTGACAGCTGACGGCGGGAGCTCCTCGAGAGTTTTCTTGGATCCCATCATCCACATTACAAGTGTGGCGCAGCAGACCTGCACCGCGTAGCACGCCAAGGTGGCGAAAAATGCCAGACGGCAGGACGTGCGCCGACGGTGGCTTCAAGTAATCGACCTTCATGGCGGCCGTCGCGATGCCGGCCAACAAGGCTGTGAGGCATGGTAGCTGGCTACCCACGACCCCGAAGCTGCCCGGAAAACACAATCAATTCGTTAGAATAACAAGATGAACAAGTGCAGTCCTCATAAGAGGCAGTTTATCCTCATTCTAGACACGGAACGGCCTGACATCAAGAATCAAATAGTTGTTGGAATGGTCGTGAGTGCTCATCTAGACCCTATTTTCCCCATGAATGACCAGGTAGAGGTGAATTTTATCAGGAACGAAACAAATTTTGATAGTCACAACATCAGCTCTTCAAATAAAATTTTCTCCGAAGTTTCCTCCAAAGCTGGGGGGGGGGGGGGGGGGGGCCCCCCCCCCCCCCCCCCCCGATGTTCCCCCCAGGCCCCGGGGGGGGGGGGGGGGGGGCAGCGCCCCCCCCCCACCCCAAGTTGCTATACGTATGTTACAAATGATAGATACGGGTTTATTGACATTCGACACACAATAGAGGGGGGTGTTGTATAGGTCATATGTAGATGCTAGCAGAGTTGTAAATGTGCAGTTTTGAGTTTGTTCCTAAGTCACATAAATATACACTGCCTTGGCTTCAAAATATTAGTGAGTCACTGCTCATAAGTAACAGTCAAATAGTCCTTCTATCAACTGTATTTATAGTCGTTGGGACATCACTGTTGTACCTTCTATCAATTGTATTTATAGTCGTTGGGACATCACTGCTGGAGTAACAGTACCTATGAGTAATCTTAACTCACATATTTCCTTAGTTCAGTCAACATTATAATCACAATGTTATTCAGTTTTCATATATTCTACGGAGTACTTCTCTGCAAACTAAAATACAACCCTTTTGCAAAGATTTGTCATGAATCCAAGCAGTCAATCTTTAATGAAGTTTTCATGGGAGATATCCAATCATCCACAAGAATGTACTCCCTCCGTCCCAAAATAACTGTCTCAACTTTGTACTAGCTCTAATACAAAGTTGTACTAAGCTTGAGACACTTATTTTGGGAAGGATGCAATTTTACGTCTCCCCATCATCTCGGAACGCCTTAGCCGATTAGGCAGTCAGCATGTGTCAGCTATTGTTTGATGTTGTGCATACTGTTTCGAGCCCTTGGCCATTTCAACTGAATGAACTACTATTGTTTGATGCTGGCCACTTCTTAGTTTTTTCCGTTGATTAGGCATTACAATCTATGTTTTGCTTCACTTCCCTTGTTACTGAGCTTGACAAGAGTGTCAATGTGGGTGGTGGTTTGTCTGTGTTTAAGATGTTTGGTACAGTGTAGATCGTATTGGTTCTCTTTTGCCAGCAGTGACCTCTAAGTTTGCTCAATTGTATATTGTTGATTCTTCTGATGAGTCGCAACGTAGGTTGGATTTTTTACAACAAATAAGTGAAGACATAGAAGACACATCCAAAAGAGCTCATACATAGACACAGACAAAATAAGCCACGAGCACAACCGATTATCAACATTCAACACCGTGATGATTTGGTTTCCCAATAAAACACACAACATACTAGACTACTCGAACACGCCATACAACATGCATGCGTATACAGCTAGGACACCTAGCTAATCATCGGCCACACTAATCACAATTAGCTTAATCCTAGTTGCATTAGGATACAATTATTGCCAACACAAGAGCTAATTGTAGCAGAGAGTGATGCGATCTCCTGCAAAGAAGATTGCGAACCCAACCAGTGGAATAACCGTGTCCCCAGCAATGAGAACCACCTTAGCCCACCCACCCATGCATGCGAAGGCGGAAACTCTTGCAAAGACGAAACTATCAAAAATGCATATCATGGAGAGGAAGGAGAGAAGATTGGACACTAGACCGGTGAAGAGCGCCCCTCGGCAGCACTTCACAGTTGACGGCAGGAGCTCCTCGAGTGTTTTCTTAGATCACATCATCCACATTACAAGTGTGGCGTAGCAGACCTGCACCGCGCAGCATGCCAAGGTGGCGAAACATGCCAGACGATAGGATGTGCACCGACGGTGGCTTCAAGTAATCGACCTTTATGTCGGTCGTCGCGATGCCAGCCAACAAGGTTGTGAGGCTCAGTAGCTGGCTAGCCACGACCCCGAAGCTGCCTGGAAAACACAATCAATTCGTCAGAATAACAAGATAAACAAGTGCAGTCCTCATGAGAGGTAGTTTATCCTCATCCCAGACATGGATCGGCCTAACATCAAGAATCAAATAGCTGTTGGAATGGTCGTGAGTGCTCATCTAGACTCTATTTTCTCCATGAATGACCAAGTAGAGGTGAATTTTATCTGGAACAAAACAAATTTTGATAGTCACAACGTCAGCTCTTCAAATAAAAATTTCTCCAGAGTTTGCTCTAAAGCTCCCCTGCCTGCAACCTATACTATACAACAGACAAATGTGGCCACATGCATGCATGAGCCATCCATAGGTGCACAAAGCAAAATCAGCCCATACATCTTTCGGCATGAGACAAAACCAGCCCATACACCTCTTTTTTAAGGAAGAACCTTCCAGGAGAGCCCACCACACCCATGCAGCAATAAACAAAACATGTTTAAACAGACCAAGGAAAGGAAGAATGAGATCGAATGCATCCTAGAACACTTTCACGCACACGCATCGCCCCAACAGAGAAGGTAAAAAAGTTCACAAAACCCAGAAAAATAGAACCCTTACGGGCCTTGTCTTCTTAGTACACACCATCAAAGTTCTTGGTGGATGCTTTCGGCAAAAAAATTGATGAATATTAAGCAGAAATTTTGGAGTTATTGACAATGAATGCTTTGGTTGCATATAGCTGTTGCATATGTCATAAATGGACCATATCATGGAGCCAGCACTGCAATCCCCATCTGGAAAGTACAAGTGGAGTCTAATGAATTCTCAAAGAATTACCACCTTATTGCTAGTCCCCACGAGAGGCAGTTTGTCCCCATCCGCATGGATCCGCCTGACATCAAGAATCAAATAGCTGTTGGAATGGCCCTAAGTGCTCATCTGGAGTCTATTTTCCCCACGAATG
Source organism: Triticum urartu (assembly GCF_003073215.2). NCBI lineage: Eukaryota > Viridiplantae > Streptophyta > Magnoliopsida > Poales > Poaceae > Triticum > Triticum urartu. The sequence continues at coordinate 554,873,516 of NC_053026.1, forward strand.
ACAAAGTAGTGGTGAATTGTATCTGGAACAAAACTCATTTTGATAAGTCACGATGTTGCAGGTGTATCCTTCAGTTTTGGATGACGATAACTCTAGGCTGTACATCTACGCCACTGTAAGTCCATACTATGTATACAAACTTATACAGTTTGATTGGTAATACAAGAGTGTTTAGACAACTATTTTAGTGATTTAAATGCTACTATTATATTAGTTTACCGAGGGAGTACTAGCATAGTTATTTCTTATCCAGGCGAACTGCTAAAATGAAGGATTCCAACACATATGCCTGCAGAACGATGGCGACGTGAATTCGCACTGCTTGAATCATGACTGCGGGGTCATTCAGACAAACCACCAGTTTGCACTTGGGAGAAGAATACAAGATTCAGGGACAGGATTCCAATCCAAGGTTGGCGGCAACCTCTACTTCGGGCCTATTCGGAGACTCTCCCGCTCCCCGAGTCCGCTCCAGGAGTTGTTGGAGCTGTAGCTAAAAAGGTGGAGTTGGGAAAAGGCAGCTCCACAGATTCTCAGATTTCATAGAGCTGGAGGGCTGCTGAACAGCTCCTTCGTTGCGGTTGCGCTCTATAGGCAGACCGGGCCGGCGGTGTGGTGGCTGTCCATCAACGAGGTGCCCATCGGCTACTTCAACTCGAGCTTCTTCCCGATGCCCATCGGCTACGTGGATGGGCAGCGGCATGTTAGCCTCGGCGGGGGTCAACGACGCTGCCTCCATCGCCTACTGCCTAGGCATCAATGACGCTGCCTCCATCGCCTACTACCTAGGCAGATCACGACGGCCACGGTTGTGGCAGGGCAGAGGGCTGCGCTCGATCCGGACGGCACAGTGTGCGCCTCACGCTCTGGGATGGATGCCGGCCGGGCTGCTGCTGCTCGCGCTCCAGGATAGAGGCCGGCCGGGCTGCTACGGGCCTCGTCGCGCGTCCTGTGTGTGCGGCTAGGCGTCGTCTATGTGTGCACGGTTCAGAGTTGGCATGAGGTTCAGAGTTTGGTTTAGAGTGTGGTTGTGCGTGACCAGCTGCTGCTGGCCAGAGTAGTGAGATTCGGGGTTCGGTTGTGTGTGCAGCTGGCCGGCGTCAGGTTCAAAGTTTGGCTAGCAACTAAACCTATTTATACTGATGTTTGTTGTACTGCTGAATTTGTTTAGCTAGCAACTAAACAAAAAGATTATGCTACTAGACAGTTAAATGAAGAATTCCAAACATCTTGTCAGCAGTACAATAAACATCAGTATAAATATTTGAACCGATTGCACTATTGTTTGTTAATTCGGTAGCTTATGTCCCCTGCAGCTGCACAAGACATGTACTGCACCATGAACACCACGTACGCAGGGAACGTGAAGGGGAACGAGAGGGTCCAACTAATGCCGCCCGTTGACACGGCAGAGATCCCTTGGGTCAGCCTTGGAAGCACCACCGAGAAGCGGAGAACCAACATCCAGAACGTCCTCAGGACTGTCCTATGGCGTTTTGGTATTCTTGAGTTAATAAAAGTGTTCTTTATCAGGAAAAAAAATGGCCTTCGATATATCAAAATAAAATTTTATGTTTTCTCTAGAAGATGTTTATCATATTTTTGAGCAAAATTACTGCACGCACGACGTTTCTTTTCAATCCTGGTACGATGCCCAACAAACATTCCGAACTGATGTGTCAGAACAAAAATTGTACGTCAAGTGTCATATGTATAGCCGAACTCTATTTTGAGCGAAAACACAATGGATTCGGGCAAGCCGAGTTCATGGATTCATCCGACGAAGATGACGATGAAACGGCGATAATGAGGACGATTTGGATAACTTGAACTCAAAATTAACCTATTTTGTTTCAAAACTTGATGTTTGAATTGTAATGTTTATATTTTAATTGTTGTTGCATTGAAATATTTATCTATGAAATAATCGAGCTGCTTATCTTTGATTATTTTCAGTAGCTTCAGTATAAAAAGAACTGAGGGGTGGCATTTGGTCGGAAGAAAATCCTATGCGACCTAGGTCACACGCATAGACAGTGAGACCCTCTCCAGCATCGGACACTTGGCAAGGCAAGTAAATTAATTCTTCAATTCCAATTAATTCTCTATAATCATGTTCCTTCCGTCCCACGGTTACACCAGTCTATCACCATGTATCCTGTAGGACGTCAACAGAGCAAAGGAGCTAGCGGGTGGCCGTGGACGGAGCAGAGCGCCGGTGGGGAGCTATGCAACGAGTAGGACGAGATGCTGGGGCGCCGAGGAGGGCGGTCGTAGACGACGGAGGAGAGCAGCCGGGGCGGCAACGGCCGCGGCCGCGGACCGCGGCAAGCGAGCTGGAAAAGCACCTCAACGGTGGGCTTCCGGGGCACCGAGGAACGCTGGGTAGAGCAGCAAAGGTAGTGGGGACGGCGTCGGCACTGCCGCGACGAGCGAGCAGAAGAAGAAAGGGCCTACGTGTTGGAAATATGAGCAATTTACCAAATAACTTTGCTAATAGAAATACTAGATAAAGCATGACTAATATAGCAGAGATAAAGCAAGTCATGCAATCTGACAGAGAGAAGGTAAATAGCATCTGCATATATGAACTTGAACTAAACACATCTAGAACAGACACTAGATGAAGTTGCATATATGAAGTAGAACCTAACATATGTAGGGAAGAAACTAGAGCAAAGAACTGTGGCAGGACATCTAACAGAAAGAACAGGAACACGTACGGGATAGCAGCAGTAGAAGCACTGGACTTGGGGTCGACATCTGATACGTCTCCAACGTATCCATAATTTTTGATTGCTCCATGCTATTATATTATCTATTTTGGATGTTAATGGGCTTTATTTACACTTTTATATCATTTTTGGGACTAACCTACTAACCGGAGGCCCAGCCCAAATTGCTGTTTTGTTTGCCCATTTTAGGGTTTCGAAGAAAAGGAATATCAAACGGAGTCCAAATGGAATGAAACCTTCGGAAACGTGATTTTCTGAACAAACGTGATCCAGGAGACTTGGAGTGGGCGTCAGGAAACAATGGAGGAAGGCACGAGGCAGGGGGTGCGCCTACCCCCCTGGGCGCGCCCTCCACCCTCGTGGGCCCTCCGTTGCTCCACCGACATACTTCTTCCTCCTATATATATCCACGTACCCCCCAAACATCCAAGATCACCAAGAAAACCTAATTCCACCGCCGCAACCTTCTGTACCCGAGAGATCCCATCTTGGGGCCTTTTTCGGAGCTCCACCGGAGGGGGCATTGATCACGGAGGGCCTCTACATCAACTCCATGGTCTCTCCGGTGATGTGTGAGTAGTTTACTTCAGACCTACGGGTCCATAGTTATTATCTACATGGCTTCTTCCCTCTCTTTGGATCTCAATACAAAGATCTCCTTGATTTTCTTGGAGATCTATTCGATGTAATCTTCTTTTGCGGTGTGTTTGTCGCGATCCAATGAATTGTGGGTTTATGATCCATATTATCTATGAACAATATTTGATTATCCTCTGAATTCTTTTATGTATGATTGGTTTATCTTTGCAAGTCTCTTCGAATTATCGATTTGGTCTGGCCTACTAGATTGATCTTTCTTGCAATGGGAGAAGTGCTTAGCTTTGGGTTCAATCTTGCGGTGTTTGATCCCAGTGACAGAAAGGGAACCGATACGTATTGTATTGTTGCCATCGAGGATAAAAAGAGGGTTTATATCATATTGCATGAGTTTATCCCTCTACATCATGTCATCTTCCTTAAAGCATTACTCTGTTCTCTTGAACTTAATACTCTAGATGCATGCTGGATAGCGGTCGATGTGTGGAGTAATAGTAGTAGATGTAGAATTGTTTCGGTCTACTTGTCTCGTACATGATGCCTATATACATGATCATACCTAGATATTCTCATAACTATGCTCAATTCTATCAATTGCTCGACAGTAATTCGTTTACCCACCGTAATACTTATGCTCTTGAGAGAAGCCACTAGTGAAACCTATGGCCCCCCGGGTCTATCTTCCATCATATTAATCTTCCAATACTTAGTTATTTCTATTACCATTTATTTTACTTTGCATCTTTTATTTCTCTTTATCATAAAAATACCAAAAATATTATCTTATCATATCTAGCAGATCTCACTCTTGTAAGTGACCGTGAAGGGATTGACAACCCCTTTATCGCGTTGGTTGCGAGGTTCTTATTTGTTTGTGTAGGTGCGTGGGACTTGAGCATGATCTCCTACTAGATTGATACCTTGGTTCTCAAAAACTGAGGGAAATACTTACGCTACTTTACTGCATCACCCTTTCCTCTTCAAGGGAAAACCAACGCAGTTCTCAAGAGGTAGCAAGAAGGATTTCTGGCGCCGTTGTCGGGGAGATCTACGCACAAGTCAAGACATACCAAGTACCCATCACAAACTCTTATCCCTCGCATTACATTATTTGCCATTTGCCTCTCGTTTTCCTCTCCCCCACTTCACCTTTGCCGTTTTATTCACCCTTCTTCTGTTCGTCTTTTCGTTTGCTTTGATGTCTTACTTGGCTCGTTTGCTCATTTGGTTGGAATAGTTGTTTATTTGTTTCTAAACAGAAAACCTAAGATCTATGGATCCTCATTCTCTTGCTAATATTTTTAAGAGATCCAATTATGATGAACCGATTGCTAGTGATTTTCGTGCACTAGATTATCTTTATGAAGTTTTGCTCGAAATTCGTGAATCTGAAAATTATGATGAAATACTTTGTGGAGTGATTCACGATGGATCTTTGAATAAAAAGCATGATTGCAATGATGATAGTATAAATTCTATTAATGTAAATTGTGCTTATAATATGCAAAACCCTAAGCTTGGGGATGCTAGTTTTGCTATGTCTACTACTTGTTGCAATGATCGTGATTGGTGTGATTCTTCTTTTGATCTTGAAAATTTATTTAAGCCCCATGATGAATATGAGATTGATTATAATGTTTGCAATAATATTAAAAGTGGGATTGAAGAGATTAAAACGTTAGCTATCAATAAACCCACTATTTTGGATTTCAAGGAATTTAATTATGATAATTGCTCTTTGATAGATTGTATTTCCTTGTTGCAATCCGTGCTAAATTCTCCTCATGCTTATAGTCAAAATAAAACTTTTACTAAACATATCGTTGATGCTTTGATGCAATCTTATGAAGAAAAACTTGAGTTGGAAGTTTCTATCCCTAGAAAACTTTATGATGAGTGGGAACCTACAATAAAAATTAAAATTAAATATCATGAGTGTTATGCTTTGTGTGATTTGGGTGCTAGTGTTTCCACGATTCCGAAAACTTTGTGTGATTTGCTAGATTTCCGTGATTTTGATGATTGTTCTTTAAACTTGCACCTTGCGGATTCCACTATTAATAAACCTATGGGAACAATAAATGATGTTCTTATTGTTGCAAATAGGAACTATGTTCCCGTAGATTTCATTGTTCTTGACATAGATTGCAATCCTTCATGTCCTATTATTCTTGGTAGACCTTTCCTTAGAACGATTGGTGCAATTATTGATATGAAGGAAGGGAATATTAGATTCCAATTTCCATTAAGGAAAGGCATGGAACACTTCCCTATAAAGAAAGTTAAATTACCATATGAATCTATTATGAGAGCCACTTATGGATTGCCTACCAAAGATGGCAATACCTAGATCTATCTTCGCTTTTATGCCTAGCTAGGGGTGTTAAACAATAGCGATTGTTGGGAGGCAACCCAATTTTATTTTTATTCCTTGATTTTTTCCTGTTTAGTAATAAATAATTTATATAGCCTCTGTTTTGGTTGTATTTTTTGTGTTTAATTAGTGTTTGTGCGAAGTAGAACCGTTGGGAAGACTTGGGGAAAGTCTTTTTGATCTTGCTGTAAAAACAGAAACGTTAGCGCTCACGAGAATTGCTGCCATTTTTATTTGGAAAGTGCTATTTAGTTAATTATTTTTTAAGATGATTAATAGATAAATTACTCACGTCCAGAAATTTATTTTAGAATTTTTGGGGTTCCATAAGTTTGCGTTAGCTACAGATTACTACAGACTGTTCTGTTTTTGACAGATTCTGTTTTTCGTGTGTTGTTTGCTTATTTTGATGAATCTATGGCTAGTAAAAGAGTTTATAAACCATAGAGAAGTTGGAATACAGTGGATTTAACACCAATATAAATCAAGAATGAGCTCATTACATTACCTTGAAGTGGTGTTTTGTTTTCTTTCGCTAACGGAGCTCACGAGATTTTCTATTTTGAGTTTTGTGTTGTGAAGTTTTCAAGTTTTGGGTAAAGATTTGATGGATTATAGAACAAGGAGTGGCAAGAGCCTAAGCTTGGGGGTGCCCATGGCACCCCAAGGTAAAATTCAAGGACACCAAAAAGCCTAAGATTGGGGATTCCCCGGAAGGCATCCCCTCTTTCGTCTTTGTCTATCGGTAACTTTACTTGGGGCTATATTTTTATTCACCACATGATATGTGTTTTGCTTGGAGCGTCTTGTATGATTTGAGTCTTTTCTTTTTAGTTTACCACAATCATCCTTGCTGTACACACCTTTTGATAGAGACTCACATGATTGAGAATTTATTAGAATACTCTATGTGCTTCACTTATATCTTTTGAGCTATATAGTTTTTGCTCTAGTGCTTCACTTATATCTTTAAGAGCACGGCGGTGGTTTTATTTTATAGAAATAATTGTTCTCTCATGCTTCACTTATATTATTTTGAGAGTCCTTTAGAACAACATGGCAATAATAAAAACCTTCATGCAAGTGCATTGAATACTATGAGAAGTTTGATACTTGATAATTGTTTTGAGATATGGAGATGGTGATATTAGAGTCATGCTAGTTGAGTAGTTGTGAATTTGAGAAATACTTGTGTTGAAGTTTGTGATTCCCGTAGCATGCACGTATGGTGAACCGTTATGTGACGAAGTTGGAGCATGATTTATTTATTTATTGCCTTCATTATGAGTGGCGGTCGGGGACGAGGGATGGTCTTTTCCTACCAATCTATCCCCCTAGGAGCATGCGCATAATACTTTGCTTTGATAACTTGTAAATTTTTGCAATAAGTATGTGAGTTCTTTATGACTAATGTTGAGTCCATGTATTATACGCACTCTCACCCTTCCATCATTGCTAGCCTCTCTAGTATGGCGCAACTTTCGCCGGTACCACAAACCCACCATATACCTTCCTCAAACAGCCACCATTCCTACCTATTATGGCATTTCCATAGCCATTCCGAGATATATTGCCATGCAACTTTCCATCATTCTGTTATTATGACACGCTTCATCATTGTCATATTTGCTTGCATGATCATGTAGTTGACATCGTATTTGTGGCAAAGCCACCGTTCATAATTCTTCATACATGTCACTCTTGATTCATTGCACATCCCGGTACACCGTACCGCCGGAGGCATTCACATAGAGTCATATTTTGTTCTAAGTATCGAGTTGTAATTCTTGAGTTGTAAGTAAATAAAAGTGTGATGATCATCATTATTAGAGCATTGTTCCAAGTGAGGAAAGGATGATGGAGACTATGATTCCCCCACAAGTCGGGATGAGACTCCGGACGAAAAAAAAGAAAGAAAAAAAGAGAAAGGCCATTAAAAATAAGGCCCAAAAATATGAGAGAAAAAGAGAGAAGGGACAATGTTACTATCCTTTTTCCACACTTGTGTTTCAAAGTAGCACCATGATCTTCATGATAGAGAGTCTCCTATGATATCACTTTCATATACTAGTGGGAATTTTTCATTATAGAACTTGGCTTGTATATTACAATGATGGGCTTCCTCAAATTACCCTAGGTCTTCATGAGCAAGCAAGTTGGATGCACGCCCACTTAGTTTCTTTTGTTGAGCTTTCATATACTTATAGCTCTAGTGCATCCGTTCATGGCAATCCCTACTCACTCACATTGATATCTATTAATGGGCATCTCCATAGCCCGTTGATACGCCTAGTTGATGTGAGACTATCTTCTCCTTTTTTGTCTTCTTCACAACCACCATTCTATTCCACCATAGTGCTATATCCATGGCTCACGATCATGTATTGCGTGAAGATTGAAAAAGTTTGAGAACACCAAAAGTATGAAACAATTGCTTGGCTTGTCATCGGGGTTGTGCATGATTTAAATATTTTGTGCGGTAAAGATGGAGCATAGCCAGACTGTATGATTTTGTAGGGATAACTTTCTTTTGCCATGTTGTTTTGAGAAGACATAATTGCTTAGTTAGTATGCTTGAAGTATTATTATTTTTATGTCAATATTAAACTTTTGTCTTGAATCTTACGGATCTGAACATCCATGCCACAATAAAGAAAAATTACATTGTGAAATATGTTAGAGAGCATTCCACATCAAAAATTCTTCTTTTATCATTTACCTACTTGAGGACGAGCAGGAATTAAGCTTGGGGATGCTTGATACATCTCCAACGTATCGATAATTTTTCATTGCTCCATGCTATTATATTATCTATTTTGGATGTTAATGGGCTTTATTTTAAATTTTTATATCATTTTTGAGACTAACCTACTAACCGAAGGCCCAGCCCAAATTCTGTTTTTTTGCCTATTTTAGAGTTTCAAAGAAAAGGAATATCAAACAGAGTCCAAACGGAATGAAACCTTCGGGAACGTGATTTTATCAACAAACGTGATCCAGGAGACTTGGAGTGGGCGTCAAGAAACAACGGAGGAAGGCACGAGCTAGGGGGCGTGCCTACCCCCCTGGGCGCGCCCTCCACCCTCGTGGGCCCTCCGTTGCTCCACCGACGTACTTCTTCCTCCTATATATATCCACGTACCACCCAAACATCCAGGAGCACCAGGAAAACCTAATTCCACCGCCGCAACCTTCTGTACCCGAGAGATCCCATCTTGGAGCCTTTTCCGGAGCTCCACCGAAGGGGGCATTGATCACGGAGGGCCTCTAGATCAACTCCATGGTCTCTCCGGTGATGTGTGAGTAGTTTACTTCAAACCTACGGGTCCATAGTTATTAGCTAGATGGCTTCTTCTCTCTCTTTGGATCTCAATACAAAGTTCTCCTCGATTTTCTTGGAGATCTATTCGATGTAATCTTCTTTTGCGGTGTGTTTGTCGAGATCCGATGAATTATGGGTTTATGATCCAGATTATCTATGAACAATATTTGATTCTCCTCTGAATTCTTTTATGTATGATTGGTTTATCTTTGCAAGTCTCTTCGAATTATCAGTTTGGTTTGGCCTACTAGATTGATCTTTCTTGCAATGGGAGAAGTGCTTAGCTTTGGGTTCAATCTTGCGGTGTTCGATCCCAGTGACAGAAAGGGAACCGATACGTATTGTATTGTTGCCATCGAGGATAAAAAGATGGGGTTTATATCATATTGCATGAGCTTATCCCTCTACATCATGTCATCTTCCTTAAAGCATTACTCTGTTCTCTTGAACTTAATACTCTAGATGCATGCTGGATAGCGGTCGATGTGTGGAGTAATAGTAGTAGATGCAGAATCGTTTCGGTCTACTTGTCTCGGACGTGATGCCTATATACATGATCATACCTAGATATTCTCATAACTATGCTTAATTCTATCAATTGCTCGACAGTAATTCGTTTGCCCACCGTAATACTTATGCTCTTGAGAGAAGCCACTAGTGAAACCTATGGCCCCCGGGTCTATCTTCCATCATATTAATCTTCCAATACTTAGTTATTTCTATTTCCATTTATTTTACTTTGCATCTTTTATTTCTCTTTATCATAAAAATACCAAAAATATTATCTTATCATATCTATCAGATCTCACTCTCGTAAGTGACCGTGAAGGGATTGACAACCCCTTTATCGCGTTGGTTGCGAGGTTCTTATTTGTTTGTGTAGCTGCGTGGGACTTGAGCGTGATCTCCTACTGGATTGATACCTTGGTTCTCAAAAACTGAGGGAAATACTTACGCTACTTTACTGCATCACCCTTTCCTCTTCAAGGGAAAACCAACGCAGTGCTCAAGAGGTAGCAACATCCTCTCCAGCCATGTTGTTGATGAGGTTGTCGACGTCGGAGAAGAACTCGTCGTCAGGGAAGTAGTCGTCAGAGTCCGTGATGAAGAAGCCAGTAGTCGCGCGGAGCGCTCCCCAAAAACCTTATCAACCTTCTCCCGTACATGACTCAAAAGGTGCGGTTCCGGAGGCCTACGGTCCCGACCTGCGGTGCACACCGCAAGCCGGGATGGGGAAGATCGTAGCAGCAGCGCAGTTCTCAGGAACCTTGTGGCGAGAGGAAGAGGCTGCGACGGGAGGTGAAGCAATGAAGGGAGACGAAGCGAACAGGCGGCATGCGAAGAGGTGCGCCGTTCGTATCGGCTCGGCTCATTCCCGCAACCCGCGGCGCGTCGTGACGAGGCGTGGCGTGGCAAGGCGGGCGGAGGAGGAGGAGCGCGCATGGATATCCCTCTTGTTCTCATGCTCATACATGTGGGGAAAGAGTCTCCCTTATAAAGAGGTCCAACTCCCTCTAAACTAGCAATGTGGGACTAAACTTTAGTTACACCTCTTGCCTTGCACGAATGGGCTGCGTGGGCCTCTAGGATTTATTAGGAATTTCTGAAACTGGTATTGGGTTAGGCCCAAAATAGACAAAATTCCAGCAATCCCCCACCAGATCCCAGAGGCACACAAAACTTGCCTTTGTTTCCAAAACACTATTTTATATACCTGTACTACAGTGGAGACAATTAAGTTGAACTTCCACCTAGAACTCTATGCTACACTAGTAAGCAACTTGAACAGTGGACTGGGCCTTGAACTGCAAGTTTTCTGTGAATCTAGCTTCACACAAAGCCTTGACCGATACGTGGCTACCATGGGTCTTCCCCGCGGGTGGAGCTTATGCGTCATACTCCGAGACCTTTCATGAGTTTACTAGAGAGAACCCTACTCTCATAGATTGTGACGTTTAACAATCAGACTCATATAGGTGTGTTCTTCAAAAGATGTTCTGCAGGACAACATCCTGCTTAAATGAGCCACTTAGAACACATTAAGATATACATCAACCTGCCATGCAGTTTTAGGAGAGTATTGCATCTTCATGGAGTGGTATTGTTAATAGTAAGGATACTCTCCTCTCAGTTGATCAACTGATTGTCGTCCACATCTAATATACTGGATCTCCAATCACAAAGAATAGGTTACCACTGTGAACAACTCATATTGTGGGTCTCATACCCATCTCCCTCGATGCATTATCTATCACATTATGTGATAGACCCTTAGTAAAAGGATCTGCCAGATTTTTAGACGTTTGGATATAATCCAATGCAATAACTCCGGAGTTTTACATTTTCCTGACAGACTTTAACCTTCTCTGAACGTGTCTTGATGACTTCATGTTATCCTTTGAGCTGCTCACTTTCGTGATCACATTCTGATTGTCGCGGTTCATAAGGATACCCGGTACAGGTTTCTCAACAACCGGCAAGTCATTCAAGAGCCGACGAAGCCAATCTGCTTCGACCGTAGCTATATCTAGTGATGTGACTTCTGCTTCCATTGTTGACCTCATTAAGATGGTCTGCTTGCAAGACTTCCAAGAAACAGCGCCACCTCCATGAGTGAATACATAACCGCTCGTGGCCTTTATCTCATCAGCATCTGAGATCCAGTTTGAGTCACTATACCCTTCAAGCACCTTTGGGTGCCCAGTGTAGTGAATTCCATAATTCGCAGTGCCTTTCAAATAACGCAAAACTCTCTCTAGAGCTTTCCAATGCACATCTCCTGGTTTTGAAACAAATCGACTCAGTTTGTTAACAGCAAAAGAGATGTCAGGTCTTGTAGCACTTGCTAAGTACATAAGCGAGCCAATAATCTGAGAATACTTCAATTGGTCTCTAGCAATTCTTTGATTCTTTCGAAGCAACACACTAGCATCATATGGTGTTGGAGAGGGCTTGCAGTCACTGTAGCCAAAGCGACTCAAGATCTTTTCCACATAGTGATATTGAAGCAATGTGATCCCACCATCATCGTCTCTCAACAACTTGATGTTCAGAATGACATCAGCCACTCCTAAATCTTTCATCTCAAAACAGTGAGATAGAAAGTCCTTGACCTCCTTAATAACATTCAGATTTGTTCCGAAAATCAGTATGTTGTCAACATACAAGCAAAGGATAACTCCCTCATCCCCACCATGGCGATAGTACACACATTTGTCAGCTTCGTTTACAGCAAAGCCTGCAGCTGTTAAAGTTCTTTTAAACTTCTCATGCCACTATTTGGGTGCTTGCTTGAGTCCATATAGTACAAAGACTTCAGCAACTTGCACACTTTTCTTTCCTGACCATATAGTACAAAACCATCTGGTTGTTCCATATAAATTTCCTCGTCCAACTCTCCATTTAGGAAAGCAGTCTTAACATCCATTTGATGAACGAGAAGACCATGCGAGGCAGCTAGTGAAAGTAGAACTCGAATAGTGGTCAGTCGAGCCACAGGTGAGTAAGTATCAAATAAGTCTTCACCTTCCTTTTGGGTATAACCCTTAGCCACGGGTCGAGCCTTGTACTTTTAAATAGTACCATCAGGCCTAAGCTTCTTCTTGAATACCCATTTGCATCCTATAGGTTTGCACCCATAAGGACGATCAGTTATCTCCCAAGTTTCATTCGCCAAGATGGAATCCATCTCGCTACGAACCGCTTCCTTCCAGTAGTCAGCATCTTCAGATGCATAGGCCACTGAAATAGAACTGGGAGTGTCATCTATGAGATACACAAGAAAATCATCACCAAAGGACTTTGCAGTCCTCTGTCTCTTGCTCCTAGTAGGAAATTCATTGTTCTCCTCCACAGGACTTTCAAAGTGTTCCATCGAAATGGCAAGTTGGTAATTGTAACTGGTTCCTGATTCGATGAACTAGGCATCTCCTCATTAGATGAGGTAGCCATATCCTTCATGGGAAAGATATCTTCAAAGAAAGTCACATCATTCGACTCCATGATCGTATCGACATGCATGTCAGGTGATACGTCTCCAACGTATCTATAATTTTTGATTGCTCCATGCTATATTATCTACTGTCTTGGACTATATTGGGCTTTATTTTCAACTTTTATATTATTTTTGGGACTAACCTATTAACCGGAGGCCCAACCCAGAATTGTTGTTTTTTTCCTATTTCAGTGTTTCGGAGAAACAGAATATCAAATGGAGTCCAAACGGAATCAAACCTTCGGAAACGTGATTTTCTCATCAGATAAGATCCAGGAGACTTGGACCCTCCATCAAGAAAGCCACGAGGCGGTCACGAGGGTGGAGGGCACCCCCCTAGGGCGCGCCCCCCTACCTCGTGGGCCCCTCGAAGCTCCACCGACGTACTTCTTCCTCCTATATATACCTACGTACCCCCAAACGATCGAGGACAGAGCCAAAAACCTAATTCCACCGCCGCAACTTTCTGTATCCACGGGATCCCATCTTGGGGCCTGTTCCGGAGCTCCGGCGGAGGGGGCATCGATCACGGAGGGCTTCTACATCATCATCCAAGCCCTCTGGTGAAGTGTGAGTAGTTTACTTCAGACCTACGGGTCCATAGTTAGTAGCTAGATGGCTTCTTCTCTCTTTTTGGATCTCAATACAATGTTATCCCTCTCTCTTGTGGAGATCTATTCGATGTAATCTTCTTTTTGCGGTGTGTTTGTTGAGATGGATGAATTGTGGGTTTATGATCAAGTCTATCTATGAATAATATTTGAATCTTCTCTGAATTCTTTTGTGTATGATTGGTTATCTTTGCAAGTCTCTTCGAATTATTAGTTTGGTTTGGCCTACTAGATTGGTTGTTCTTGCCATGGGAGAAGTGCTTAGCTTTGGGTTCAATCTTGCGGTGTCCTTTCCCAGTGACAGAAGGGGCAGCAAGGCACGTATTGTATTGTTGCCATCGAGGATAACAAGATGGTTTTTTTTATCATATTGCATGAAACTATCCCTCTACATCATGTCATCTTGCTTAAGGCGTTACTCTGTTTTTAACTTAATACTCTAGATGCATGCTGGATAGCGGTCGATGAGTGGAGTAATAGTAGTAGATGCAGGCAGGAGTCGGTCTACTTGTCTCGGACGTGATGCCTATATACATGATCATACCTAGATATTCTCATAACTATGCTCAATTCTGTCAATTGCTCAACAGTAATTTGTTCACCCACCATAGAATACCTATGCTCTTGAGAGAAGCCACTAGTGAAACCTATGGCCCCCGGGTCTCTTTCTCATCATATCAATCTCCATCACTTTATTATTGCTTTGCTTTTACTTTGCTTTTACTTTTTACTTTGCATCTCTATACCAAAAATACCAAAAATATTATTTATCATCTCTATCAGACCTCACTTTTGTAAGTGAGCGTAAAGGGATTGACAACCCCTAAGCGTGTTGGTTGCGTTGAGCTATTGTTTTTGTGTAGGTACGAGGGACTCGCGCGTAGCCTCCTACTGGATTGATACCTTGGTTCTCAAAAACTGAGGGAAATACTTACGCTACTTTGTTGCATCATCCTCTCCTCTTCGGGGAAATCCAACGCAGTGCTCAAGAGGTAGCAAGAAGAATTTCTAGCGCCGTTGCCGAGGAGGTCTACGCAAAAGTCAACATACCAAGTACCCATCACAATCCCTATCTCCCGCATTACATTATTTGTCATTTGCCTCTCGTTTTCCTCTCCCCCACTTCACCCTTGCTGTTTTATTTGCCCTCTCTCTCTATCCTCCCTCTCTTTCTCTATTTGCCTCTTTTTGCACGTTTGCTTTTTGTTTGCTCGTGTGTTAGTTAGTTTGCTTGTCGTCATGGCTAGTCTCATATCTTCTCCGTTGTCTCCCGAGAATGAAGTTCTAAATTTTAAACAAAGGGAGGGAGAAAATCTAAAAGATGCTTGGTATAGAATTTGTAATGCTCAAAATAGATCTACCAGGAAGTAATCTACTTCAGTTCTTCTCCGCAATTTTTATGTAGGTGCTAGTCCTTGGTATAGATATATCCTTGATACCATTACCGGAGGGAATTTCTTGGGTAGCCATACTTTTGATTCTTATAATGCTATGTTAGATTTATTTGGCTCACCACCTCTTTTGGTTAATGGAACTATGTTAACTTTGGAGCATGTTATGCAAAGACTTGAAATTATTGAAAATAAAGTTGCTACCATTGAATTAATTGAAAATCTAGATAAAAAGATCCACAATCAAATTACCCAATATGGATCTAGGGTAGGAATGACTTTGAAAAATATTAAGTAAAAGGAACCCATAGTTAATGAGAAAATAAATCTAGATTCCACTAGAATCGATAAACTTGAGGGTATCATTACAAACTTGGGAACCGATTTTTCTTCCGTAAAGAATACTCCATGTCCTCCTACTAAAATAGCTTATGTATTTTCCTAAAAATAAGGGTGAATCATCTAGTAAGGAAACTGCGGATCTTAAATCTATAAGTATTCATCCCAATCTTTTTGCTATCATTAAGGAACCAATTGCTACAAATGAATTTTTCGATCTTGTGCCTAAGAGTTTGATAATCACTAGAAAGAAAGAAATTCCTAAGGGAGATAGATGCCTCATTGAAGAATTGCCTACCAAATATGGCAATACCTAGATCTATTCTTGCTTGTTATGCCTAGCTAGGGGCGTTAAACGATAGCGCTTGTAGGGAGGCAACCCAATTTTATTTTTATTCCTTGATTTTTGCTCCTGTTTAGTAATAAATAACTTATCTAGCCTCTGTTTTGGTTGTGTTTTTTGTGTTTAATTAGTGTTTGTGCCAAGTAGAACCGTTGGGAAGACTTGGGGGAAGTCTTGTTGAACTTGCTGTAAAAAATAGAAACTTTAGCGCTCACGAGAACTGCTGTATTTTTTTTTGGAAAGTAATATTTAGTTAATTCTTTTTGCATATGATTAATATATAAATTCCTCATGTCCAGCAATTTATTTTAGAATTTTTGGGGTTCCAGATCTTGCGCTAGCTACAGATTACTACAGACTGTTCTGTTTTTGACAGATTCTGTTTTTCGTGTGTTGTTTGCTTATTTTGATGAATCTATGGCTCGTAAAATAGTTTATAATCCATAGAGAAGTTGGAATACAGTAGGTTTAACACCAATATAAATAAAGAATGAGTTCATTACAGTACCTTGAAGTGGTCTTTTGTTTTCTTTCGCTAACGGAGCTCACGAGATTTTCTACATTAAGTTTTGTGTTGTGAAGTTTTCAAGTTTTGGGTAAAGATTTGATGGACTATGGAACAAGGAGTGGCAAGAGCCTAATCTTGGGGATGCCCATGGCACCCCCAAGATAATATAAGGACACCTAAAAGCCAAAGCTTGGGGATGCCCCGGAAGGCATCCCCTCTTTCGTCTACTTCTATCGGTAACTTTACTTGGAGCTATATTTTTATTCACCACATGATATGTGTTTTGCTTGGAGCATCTTTTATGATTTGAGTCTTTGATTGTTAGTCTACCACAATCATCCTTGCTGTACACACCTTTTGAGAGAGCCATACATAATTTGGAATTTGATAGAATACTCTATGTGCTTCACTTATATCTTTTGAGCTTTATAGTTTTGCTCTAGTGCTTCACTTATATCTTTTGAGCTTTATAGTTTCGCTCTATGTGCTTCACTTATATCTTTTGAGCTTTATAGTTTTGCTCTAGTGCTTCACTTATATCTTTTAGAGCACGGTGGTGGATTTGTTTTATAGAAATTATTGATCTCTCATGCTTCACTTAGATTATTTTGAGAGTCTTAATAGCATGGTAATTTGCTTAAAATCCTAATATGCTTGGTATGCAAGATTAATAATAAAACTTTCTTATGAGTGTGTTGAATACTAAGAAAAGTTTGATGCTTGATGATTTTTTTGAGATATGGAGGTAATAATATCAAAGTCATGCTAGTTGAGTAGTTGTGAAATTGAGAGATACTTGTGTTGAAGTTTGCAAGTCCCGTAGCATGCACGTATGGTAAACGTTATGCAACAAATTTGAAACATGAGGTGTTATTTGATTGTCTTCCTTATGAGTGGCGGTCGGGGACGAGCGATGGTCTTTTCCTACCAATCTATCCCCCTAGGAGCATGCGCGTAGTATCGAGGTTTTTGATGACTTGTAGATTTTTGCAATAAGTATGTGAGTTCTTTATGACTAATGTTGAGTCCATGGATTATACGCACTCTCACCCTTCCATCCTTGCTAGCCTCTTCGGTACCGTGCATTGCCCTTTCTCACATTGAGAGTTGGCGCAAACTTCGCCGGTGCATCCAAACCCCGTGATATGATACGCTCTTTCACAGATAAACCTCCTTATATCTTCCTTAAAACAACCACCATACCTACCTATTATGGCATTTCCATAGCCATTCTGAGATATATTGCCATGCAACTTTCCATCATTCCATTCATCATGACACATTCATCATTGTCATATTGCTTAGCATGATCATGTAGTTGACATAGTATTTGTGGCAAAGCCACCATTCATAATTCTTTCATACATGTTACTCTTGGTTCATTGCATATCCCGGTACACCGCCGGAGGCATTCATATAGAGTCATCTTTGTTCTAGTATCGAGTTGTAATCATTGAGTTGTAAATAAATAGAAGTGTGATGATCAGCATTATTAGAGCATTGTCCCAAGTGAGGAATAAAAAAAGAGAAAGGCCCAAAAAAGAGAAAGGCCATAAAAATGAAAAGGCCCAAAAAATGAGAGAAAAAGAGAGAAGGGACAATGTTACTATCCTTTTACCACACTTGTGCTTCAAAGTAGCACCATGATCTTCATGGTAGAGAGTCTCTCATGTTATCACTTTCATATACTAGTGGGAATTTTTCATTATAGAACTTGGCTTGTATATTCCAACAATGGGCCTCCTCAAGTGCCCTAGGTCTTCGTGAGCAAGCAAGTTGGATGCACACCCACTAGTTTCTTTTGTTGAGCTTTCATACATTTATAGCTCTAGTGCATCCATTGCATGGCAATCCCTACTCCTTGCATTAACATCAATCGGTGGGCATCTCCATAGCCCATTGATTAGCCTCGTTGATGTGAGACTCTCTCCTTTTTTGTCTTCTCCACATAACCCCCCTCATTATATTCTGTTCCACCCATAGTGCTATGTCCATGGCTCACGCTCATATATTGCGTGAAAGTTTATAGGTTTGAGATTACTAAAGTATGAAACAATTGCTTGGCTTGTCATCGGGGTTGTGCATGATGAGAGCATTCTTGTGTGACGAAAATGAAACATGACTAAACTATATGATTTTGTAGGGATGAACTTTCTTTGGCCATGTTATTTTGAGAAGACATAATTGCTTAGTTAGTATGCTTGAAGTATTATCATTTTTATGTCAATATGAACTTTTGTCTTGAATCTTTCGGATCTGAATATTCATACCACAATTAAGAAGAATTACATTAAAATTATGCCAAGTAGCACTCCGCATCAAAAATTCTCTTTTTATCATTTACCTCCTCGAGGACGAGCAGGAATTAAGCTTGGGGATGCTTGATACGTATCCAACATATCTATAATTTTTTATTGCTCCATGCTATATTATCTACTGTTTTGGACTATATTGGGCTTTATTTTCCACTTTTATATTATTTTTGGGACTAACTTATTAACCGGAGCCCAGCCCAGAATTGCTGTTTTTTGCCTATTTCAGTGTTTCGGAGAAACAGAATATCAAATGGAGGCCAAACGGAATGAAACCTTCGGAAACGTGATTTTCTCATCAGATAAGATCCAGGAGACTTGGACCCTCCATCAAGAAAGCCACGAGGCGGTCACGAGGGTGGAGGGCACCCCCCTAGGGCGCGCCCCCCTACCTCGTGGGCCCCTCGAAGCTCCACCGACGTACTTCTTCCTCCTATATATACCTACGTACCCCCAAACGATCGAGGACAGAGCCAAAAACCTAATTCCACCGCCGCAACTTTCTGTATCCACGGGATCCCATCTTGGGGCCTGTTCCGGAGCTCCGGCGGAGGGGGCATCGATCACGGAGGGCTTCTACATCATCATCCAAGCCCTCTGGTGAAGTGTGAGTAGTTTACTTCAGACCTACGGGTCCATAGTTAGTAGCTAGATGGCTTCTTCTCTCTTTTTGGATCTCAATACAATGTTATCCCTCTCTCTTGTGGAGATCTATTCGATGTAATCTTCTTTTTGCGGTGTGTTTGTTGAGATGGATGAATTGTGGGTTTATGATCAAGTCTATCTATGAATAATATTTGAATCTTCTCTGAATTCTTTTGTGTATGATTGGTTATCTTTGCAAGTCTCTTCGAATTATTAGTTTGGTTTGGCCTACTAGATTGGTTGTTCTTGCCATGGGAGAAGTGCTTAGCTTTGGGTTCAATCTTGCGGTGTCCTTTCCCAGTGACAGAAGGGGCAGCAAGGCACGTATTGTATTGTTGCCATCGAGGATAACAATATGGGGTTTTTATCATATTGCATGAAACTATCCCTCTACATCATGTCATCTTGCTTAAGGCGTTACTCTGTTTTTAACTTAATACTCTAGATGCATGCTGGATAGCGGTCGATGAGTGGAGTAATAGTAGTAGATGCAGGCAGGAGTCGGTCTACTTGTATCGGGCGTGATGCCTATATACATGACCATACCTATATATTCTCATAACTATGCTCAATTCTGTCAATTGCTCAACAGTAATTTGTTCACCCACCGTAGAATACCTATGCTCTTGAGAGAAGCCACTAGTGAAACCTATGGCCCCCGGGTCTCTTTCTCATCATATCAATCTCCATCACTTTATTATTGCTTTGCTTTTACTTTGCTTTTACTTTTTACTTTGCATCTCTATACCAAAAATACCAAAAATATTATTTATCATCTCTATCAGATCTCACTTTCATATGTGACCGTGAAGGGATTGACAACCCCTAAGCGCGTTGGTTGCATTGAGCTATTGTTTTTGTGTAGGTACGAGGGACTCGCGCGTAGCCTCCTACTGGATTGATACCTTGGTTCTCAAAAACTGAGGGAAATACTTACGCTACTTTGCTGCATCATCCTCTCCTCTTCGGGGAAATCCAACGCAGTGCTCAAGAGATAGCATCAGGTACCTCAGATTCTACAACCAAGAATCTATAACAAATGCTATGAAAAGCATATCCCAGGAAAACACAATCCACGATCTTTGGTCCAAGTTTGCGCTTCTTTGGAATTGGCACATTGACTTTCGCCAAACAACCCCAGGTTCGTAGATAAGGGAGCTTTAACCTTTTCTTCTCCCATTCCTCGAATGGAGTTATCTCTTTGTTCTTTGTGGGGACTCAATTTAGGACATGACATGCTGTCAATATCGCCTCCCCCCACCATGCCTTGGAGAGACCCGATGTGTCTAACATGGCGTTAACCAAATCAGGTAGAGTACGGTTCTTTCTTTAAGCCACCCCATTTGACTAAGGCGAGTAGGGAGGTGTTCTCTCATGGATTATACCATGTTCCGCACAAAAAGCATCAAATTCATTGGAAAAATACTCTCCACCATGGTCGGACCTAAGCCTCTTGATTTTTCGATCAAGTTGGTTTTCCACTTCAGCTTTATAGATCTTGAAAAAGTTCAAAGCCTCATCCTTAGGTTTCAGAAGATACACACGGCAGTATCTAGTGGAGTTGTCAATTAATGTCATGAAATATTTCTTTCCACCTTTTGTCAAAACACCATTCATTTCACATAGATCTGAATGTATGAGCTTCAGTGGTGCAAGATTTCTCGTTTCCGCGGTTGTGTGAGACTTACGAGGTTGCTTAGCTTGCACACAAACTTGATACTTAGATCCCTTGACAGTGGTGAAACTAGGGATTAAGTTCAACTTTGCTAGTTGCGACATGCAACCAAAGTTAACATGACAAAGACATGAATGCCACACATTTGATTCACTATTGTTGCAAACATGATTAACAACTTTATTGCAAATGTCAGATAAGGATAAACGAAATAGGCCTCCTGACTCATAGCCTTTACCAACAAAGGTTCCATACTTGGATATTACAAATTTATTCGACTCAAAGACAAGCTTATAGCCATCTCTACACAGAAGAGATCCGCTAACAAGATTTTTATTGACGGAGGGGACATAATGCACGTTCTTCAGCCGCACGATCTTCCCCGAAGTAAACTTCAGATCGACCGTGCCAACACCATGAATAGAAGCACTTAAACCGTTGCCCATCAGCACGGTTGAAGTCCCTGTGGTTTGATAAGACAAA
Source organism: Triticum urartu (assembly GCF_003073215.2). NCBI lineage: Eukaryota > Viridiplantae > Streptophyta > Magnoliopsida > Poales > Poaceae > Triticum > Triticum urartu. The sequence goes on from NC_053026.1 coordinate 554,894,845, forward strand.
AACTTGGAAATATCACCGCATACATGCACATTAGCACCCGTGTCAATCAACCAATCAGGAGAATGACATACTGAAAGAATAGTGGGAAATATACCTGTTGGGTTTCGTAGTAATTTCAAAAAAATTCCTACGCTCACGCAAGATCATGGTGATGCATAGCAATGAGAGGGGGAGAGTGTGATCTACGTACCCTTGTAGATCGACAACGGAAGCGTTTGGTTGATGTAGTCGTACGTCTCCACGGCCCGACCGATCAAGCACCGAAACTACGGCACCTCCGAGTTCTAGCACACGTTCAGCTCGATCACGATCCCCGGACTCCGATCCAGCAAAGTGTCGGGGAAGAGTTCCGTCAGCACGACGGCGTGGTGACGGTCTTGATGTACTACTGTCGCAGGGCTTCACCTAAGCACCGCTACAATATTATCGAGGTCTATGGTGGAAGGGGGCACCGCACACGGCTAAGAATATGATCATGTGGATCAACTTGTGTCTCTAGGGGTGCCCCTGCCTCCGTATATAAAGGTTCAAGGGAGGGGGGCCGGCCGGCCAGGAGAGGCGCGCCAGGAGGAGTCCTACTCCCTCTGGGAGTAGGACTCCCCCCTTTCCTAGTTGGAATAGGATTCGTGAGGTGGGAAAAGAGAGAGAGAGAGAGAGAGAGAGAGAGAGAGAGAGAGAAAGAGGGGGCGCCAGCCCCCTCTCTCCTTGTCCTATTCGGACTAGGGGTGGAGGGGCGCGCGGCCCAGCCCTGGCTGCCTCTTCTCTTCTTCCACTAAGGCCCACTAAGGCCCATATACCTCCTGGGGGGTTCCGGTAACCTCCCGGTACTCCGGTAAAATCCCGATTTCACCCGGAACACTTCCGATATCCAAACATAGGCTTCCAATATATCAATCTTTATGTCTCGACCATTTCGAGACTCCTCGTCATGTCCGTGATCACATCCGGGACTCCGAAAAACCTTCGGTACATCAAAATGCATAAACTCATAATATAACTGTAATCGTAACCTTAAGCATGTGGACCCTACGGGTTCGAGAACAATGTAGACATGACCGAGACATGTCTCCGGTCAATAACCAATAGTGGAACCTGGATGCTCATATTGGCTCCTACATATTCTACGAAGATCTTTTATCGGTCAGACCGCATAACAACATACGTTGTTCCCTTTGTCATCGGTATGTTACTTGCCCGAGATTCGATCGTCGGTATCCTATACCTAATACCTAGTTCAATCTCGTTACCGGCAAGTCTCTTTACTCGTTCTGTAATACATCATCCCGCAACTAACTCATTAGTTGCAATGCTTGCAAGGCTTATGATGTGCATTACCGAGAGGGCCCAGAGATACCTCTCCGACAATCGGAGTGACAAATCCTAATCTCGAAATACGCCAACCCAACATGTACCTTTGGAGACCTGTAGAGCTCCTTTATAATCACCCAGTTACGTTGTGACGTTTGGTAGCACACAAAGTGTTCCTCCGGCAAACGGGAGTTGCATAATCTCATAGTCATAGGAACATGTATAAGTCATGAAGAAAGCAATAGCAACATACTAAACGATCGGGTGCTAAGCTAATGGAATGGGTCATGTCAATCAGATCATTCAACTAATGATATGATCCCGTTAATCAAATAACAACTCTTTGTCCATGGTTAGGAAACATAACCATCTCTGATTAACGAGCTAGTCAAGTAGAGGCATACTAGTGACACTCTGTTTGTCTATGTATTCACACATGTATTATGTTTCCGGTTAATACAATTCTAGCATGAATAATAAACTTTTATCATGATATAAGGAAATAAATAATAACTTTATTATTGCCTCTAGGGCATATTTCCTTCAATATCATACCCAGCATCCTTCATGTCAATGTCTCCAATGACGACATTAGCAGTCTTGTCGCCTTTCCCAGGATGACGCTTGTCATAGCGATTAGGGAAACTAGGAGTCCAATGATCAGGATCCCCACACACATGACAAACACCTTTCTTCTTGTCATTCTTCTTCTTAAAGTTCGTGTGTTGCACAGCCTTGTTCTTCCCATCAAACTTTGCTTTACCATCAAACTTGCCCTTGTTCTTGAACTTGTGGGTCTGGAAGTTCTTCTTCTGTACCAGATTGGCACTAGATCCTCTCTCAATACCTCGAGCACGTTGTCCTTTGCTCTCGCCTTTTCTTCGACATCAAGTGTACCAATGAGATCCGAAACGAAAAACTACTATCTCTTAGCTTCAGTAAGGTAGCAAAGTTCCTCCACGAAGGAGGAAGCTTAGTGATGATACCTCCGGCAACAAACTTGTCTGGTAGCATACAATGAAGTGCTCAAGTTCTCTAGCAAATGACTGTATCTCATGAGCTTGCTCAACCACGGACGCTCTTCAGTCATCCTGTAATCATAGAATTGCTCCATGATGTACAGCTCAGTGCTGGCATCCGAGACCCCAAACTTGGCCTCGAGTGCGTCCCACATATCTTTTCCATTGTCAATTGACGCATAAGCATCAACTATGTTCTCACCAAGAACACTCAAGAGAGCAGCCTTAAACAGAGTATCCATTTTCTGAAAAGCTTGTTCCTGTTGGGCATCAAACTCCCCTTCAGGCTTGCCAAGCGTGTGGCGTCATAGCAACTCATGGTTTGAAACCATAAGACTGCTCTCACGCGCCACCTCTTATAGTGGATACCCTCAAACATAGGAGGTCTCATGGAAGCAGCAAAACCACTTGGGGTAAATGCCTATAATAAGGTTTTTGGATTGTTGGAAATATGAGCAATTTACAAATAACTTTGCTAACAGAAATACTAGATAAAGCATGACTAATATAGCAGAGATAAAACAAGTCATGCAATCTGACAGAGAGAAGGTAAATAGCATCTGCATATATGAACTTTGAACTAAACACATCTAGAACAGACACTAGATGAAGTTGCATATATGAAGTAGAACATAACTTATGTAGGGCAGAAACTAGAGCAAAGAACTGTGGCAGGACATCTAACAGAAAGAAGAAGAACACGTACGGGACAGCAGCACCTTGTGGCCAGAAGGACGCGAACAGGCTGCGAAGCAACAAAGGGAGACGAAGCGAACAGGCAGCACGCGAAGAGGTGCGCCGTTCGTATTCAGTCTCCACTACAGCAAAATGTTCCAGCTCCCGTGTGACCGCTCATTCCCGCAATCCGCGGCAAGGCGTGGCGAGGCGGGCGGCGGAGGAGGAGCGTGCGTGAATGTCCCTCTTGTTCTCATGCTCATACATGTGGGGAAAGAGTCTCCCTTATAAAGAGGTCCAACTCCCTCTAAACTAGCAATGTGGGACTAAACTTTAGTTCCACCTCTTACCTTGCACGAATGGGCTGCGTGGGCCTATAGGATTTATTAGGAATTTCTGAAACTGCTATTGGGCTAGGCCCAAAATAGATAAAATTCCAGCACTGCGTGCTTTGAGATTTAGTTTTACCACGTGTCATATGCTAGAGAGGGTCTCACGGTCGGTGCATGTTGTCGTTGGTTCTAACTCTGACAGTGATGTAGGGGGGTGTGTATGGAGAGGCTAGATCTCAGCTATTGGGAAGTTGTAAACACACGAGGATTACGAGTTCAGGCCCTTCTCGGAGGAAGTAACAGCCCTACGTCTCGGTGCCCGGAGGCGGTCGATTGGATTATGTGTGTATGAATAACAGGGGTGCGAACCCTTCATACTGAGGAGGGGGGTGGCTTATATAGAGTTCGCCGGTCCTCTCCTGCCCTCAGTAATGCAGGGTTTAAGGTACATTTAAGGTTGGGCGTTACTGGTAACGCCCCTGATAAAGTGCCATAATGACCATAAAGACTACTTAATAGCCGATCGTTTGCCTGCGGAGTGACTTTAAGCCTCCTGGCAGTCGAGTGGTTGGCTTCATGGTCGAGTGATAGCTTCTTGGTCGAGTGTCTTGAACCCGTCGAGTGGGATACCTTCAAGTCGATTGAAAGGTGACTTCTTCTAGGGATGTCCTTGGGTAGGGCTCTTTGGACAGGTCCGTGCCCCTACCCTAGGTACATAGCTTCATCATTAGCCCCCGAATGGATCGAGGTTAGAGTGGGGAAAGAGGTGGGGATCTTTCCGACTGGTTCTTCGGGCTACATGAGTGCCTTGTTTTGGGTCAATCATCACGGATGACGTCATCAACCTCTTTCAGTCGCGTTGATCCATTCCATGCCTTTCGTCGAGTGAATTTCTTTACTTGCGACGTACCGAGTGTCGGCGTGAGCGGGGTCTTCTGTTTTGACAAGTTGTTCTGCAGCCCGCGGATGTCGCGGGATTTGGATTTCGGGAAGCGCGCGGGACGGGAGCGGCCGCAGAAATCGGAAGCGATAAAGCGGAAGCTCCTCGATTGCCGCGCCACCTTTTCGCCACGTACTGCGCGCGCGTATGCTGCGGGATTTGACGGGATAGCCTGCCTACCAGTCAGCCACTCGGGAGCGGCCTCTTATAAGTCGCCGGCTCGGGGTTTCCAAACGTCCAAACGGGAGTTGCATAATCTCATAGTCATAGGAACATGTATAAGTCATGAAGAAAGCAATAGCAACATACTAGACGATCCGGTGCTAAGCTAATGGAATGGGTCATGTCAATCAGATCATTCAACTAATGATGTGATCCCGTTAATCAAATAACAACTCTTTGTCCATGGTTAGGAAACATAACCATGTTTGATTAACGAGCTAGTCAAGTAGAGGCATACTAGTGACACTTTGTTTGTCTATGTATTCACACATGTATTATGTTTCCGTTTAATACAATTCTAGCATGAATAATAAACTTTTATCATGATATAAGGAAATAAATAATAACTTTATTATTGCCTCTAGGGCATATTTCCTTCAGTCTCCCACTTGCACTAGAGTCAATAATCTAGATTACACAGTAATGATTCTAACACCCATGGAGCCTTGGTGCTGATCATGTTTTGCTCGTGGAAGAGGCTTAGTCAACGGGTCTGCAACATTTAGATCCGTATGTATCTTGCAAATCTCTATGTCTCCCACCTGGACTAGATCCCGAATGGAATTGAAGCGTCTCTTGATGTGCTTGGTTCTCTTGTGTAATCTGGATTCCTTCGCCAAGGCAATTGCACCAGTATTGTCACAAAAGATTTTCATTGGACCCGATGCACTAGGTACGACACCTAGATCGGATATGAACTCCTTCATCCAGACTCCTTCATTTGCTGCTTCCGAAGCAGCTATGTATTCCGCTTCACACGTAGATCCCGCCACGAAGCTTTGTTTAGAATTGCACCAACTGACAGCTCCATCGTTTAATGTAAATACGTATCCGGTTTGCGATTTAGAATCGTCCGGATCAGTGTCAAAGCTTGCATCAACGTAACCGTTTACGATGAGCTCTTTGTCACCTCCATATACGAGAAACATATCCTTAGTCCTTTTCAGGTACTTTAGGATGTTCTTGACCGCTGTCCAGTGATCCACTCCTGGATTACTTTGGTACCTCCCTGCTAGACTTATAGAAAGGCACACATCAGGTCTGGTAAACAGCATTGCATACATGATAGAGCCTATGGCTGAAGCATAGGGAACATCTTTCATCTTCTCTATCTTCTGCAGTGGTCGGGCATTGAGTCCGACTCAACTTCACACCTTGTAACACAGGCAAGAACCCTTTCTTTGCTTGATCCATTTTGAACTTCTTCAAAATCTTGTCAAGGTATGTGCTTTGTGAAAGTCCAATTAAACGTCTTGATCTATCTCTATAGATCTTTATGCCTAATATGTAAGCAGCTTCACCGAGGTCTTTCATTGAAAAACTCTTATTCAAGTATCCCTTTATGCTATCCAGAAATTCTATATCATTTCCGATCAGTAATATGCCATCCACATATAATATCAGAAATGCTACAGAGCTCCCACTCACTTTCTTGTAAATACAGGCTTCTCCAAAAGTCTGTATAAAACCAAATGCTTTGATCACACTATCAAAGCGTTTATTCCAACTCCGAGAGGCTTGCACTAGTCCATAAATGGATCGCTGGAGCTTGCACACTTTGTTAGTTCCCTTTGGATCGACAAAACCTTCCGGTTGCATCATATACAACTCTTCTTCCAGAAATCCATTCAGGAATGCAGTTTTGACATCCATCTGCCAAATTTCATAATCATAAAATGCGGCAATTGCTAACATGATTTGGACAGACTTAAGCATCGCTACGGGTGAGAAGGTCTCATCGTAGTCAATCCCTTGAACTTGCCGAAACCCTTTTGCGACAAGTCGAGCTTTGTAGACAGTAATATTACCGTCGGCGTCAGTCTTCTTCTTGAATATCCATTTATTCTCAATTGCTTGCCGATCATTGGGCAAGTCAACCAAAGTCCATACTTTGTTCTCATACATGGATCCCATCTCAGATTTCATGGCTTCAAGCCATTTTGCGGAATCTGGGCTCACCATCGCTTCTTCATAGTTCGTAGGTTCATCATGATCTAGTAGCATGACTTCCAGAACAGGATTACCGTACCACTCTGGTGCGGATCTCACTCTGGTTGATCTATGAGGTTTAGTAGTATCTTGTTCTGAAGTTTCATGATCATTATCATTAGCTTCCTCACTAATTGGTGTAGGTGTCACAGAAACAGTTTTCTGTGATGCACTACTTTCCAATAAGGGAGCAGGTACAGTTACCTCGTCAAGTTCTACTTTCCTCCCACTCACTTCTTTCAAGAGAAACTTCTTCTCCAGAAAGTTTCCGAACTTAGCAACAAAAGTCTTGCCTTCGGATCTGTGATAGAAGGTGCATCCAATAGTCTCCTTTGGATATCCTATGAAGACACATTTCTCCGATTTGGGTTCGAGCTTATCAGGTTGAAGCTTTTTCACATAAGCATCGCAGCCCCAAACTTTCAGAAACGACAACTTTGGTTTCTTGCCAAACCATAGTTCATAAGGCGTCGTCTCAACGGATTTTGATGGTGCCCTATTTAACGTGAATGCGGCCATCTCCAAAGCATAACCCCAAAACGATAGCGGTAAATCAGTAAGAGACATGATAGATCGCACCATATCTAGTAAAGTACGATTACGACGTTCGGACACACCATTACGCTGTGGTGTTCCGGGTGGCGTGAGTTGCGAAACTATTCCGCATTGTTTCAAATGTACACCAAACTCGTAACTCAAATATTCTCCTCCACGATCAGATCGTAGAAACTTTATTTTCTTGTTACGATGATTTTCAACTTCACTCTGAAATTCTTTGAACTTTTCAAATGTCTCAGACTTATGTTTCATTAAGTAGATATACCCATATCTGCTTAAGTCATCTGTGAAGGTGAGAAAATAATGATATCCGCCACGAGCCTCAATATTCATCGGACCACATACATCTGTATGTATGATTTCCAACAAATCTGTTGCTCTCTCCGTAGTACCGGAGAACGGCGTTTTAGTCATCTTGCCCATGAGGCACAATTCGCAAGTACCAAGTGATTCATAATCAAGTGGTTCCAAAAGTCCATCAGTATGGACTTTCTTCATGCGCTTTACACCGATTTGACCTAAACAGCAGTGCCACAAATAAGTTGCACTATCGTTATCAACTCTGCATCTTTTGGCTTCAACATTATGAATATGTGTGTTACTACTATCGAGATTCAATAAGAATAGACCACTCTTCAAGGGTGCATGACCATAAAAGATATTACTCATATAAATAGAACAACCATTATTCTCCGATTTAAATGAATAACCGTCTCGCATCAAACAAGATCCAGATATAATGTTCATGCTTAACGCTGGCACCAAATAACAATTATTTAGGTCTAATATTAATCTCGAAGGTAGATGTAGAGGTAGCGTGCCGACTGCGATCACATCGACTTTGGAACCGTTTCCCACGCGCATCGTCACCTCGTCCTTAGCCAATCTTCGCTTAATCCGTAGTCCCTGTTTCGAGTTGCAAATATTAGCAACAGAACCAGTATCAAATACCCAGGTGCTACTGCAAGCATTAGTAAGGTACACATCAATAACATGTATATCACATATACCTTTGTTCACCTTGCCATCCTTCTTATCCGCCAAATACTTGGGGCAGTTCCGCTTCCAGTGACCAGTCTGCTTGCAGTAGAAGCACTCAGTTTCAGGCTTAGGTCCAGACTTGGGTTTCTTCTCTTGAGCAGCAACTTGCTTGCTGTTCTTCTTGAAGTTCCCCTTCTTCTTCCCTTTGCCCTTTTTCTTGAAACTAGTGGTCTTGTTGACCATCAACACTTGATGCTCCTTTTTGATTTCTACCTCCGCAGCTTTCAGCATTGCGAAGAGCTCGGGAATAGTCTTATTCATCCCTTGCATGTTGTAGTTCATCACGAAGCTCTTGTAGCTTGGTGGCAGTAATTGGAGAATTCTGTCAATGACGCAATCATCTGGAAGATTAACTCCCATTTGAATCAAGTGATTATTATACCCAGACATTTTGAGTATATGCTCACTGACAGAACTGTTCTCCTCCATTTTGTAGCTATAGAACTTATTACAGACTTCATATCTCTCAATCCGGGCATTTGCTTGAAATATTAACTTCAACTCTTGGAACATCTCATATGCTCCATGACATTCAAAACGTCGTTGAAGTCCCGGTTCTAAGTCGTAAAGCATGGCACACTGAACTATCGAGTATCGTCAGCTTTGCTCTGCCAGACATTCACAACATCTGGTGTTGCTCCAGCAGCAGGCCTGGCACCCAGCGGTGCTTCCAGGACGTAATTCTTCTGTGCAGCAATGAGGATAATCCTCAAGTTACGGACCCAGTCCATGTAATTGCTACCATCATCTTTCAACTTTGCTTTCTCAAGGAACGCATTAAAATTCAACGGAACAACAGCACGGGCCATTTATCTACAATCATACATAAACAAGCAAGATACTATCAGGTACTAAGTTCATGATAAATTTAGGTTCAGTTAATCATATTACTTAAAGAGCTCCCACTTAGATAGACATCCCTCTAATCATCTAAGTGATTACGTGATCCAAATCAACTAAACCATGTCCGATCATCACGTGAGATGGAGTAGTTTCATTGGTGAACATCACTATGTTGATCATATCTACTATATGATTCACGCTCGACCTTTCGGTCTCCGTGTTCCGAGGCCATATCTGTATATGCTTGGCTCGTCAAGTATAACCTGAGTATTCCGCGTGTGCAACTGTTTTGCACCTGTTGTATTTGAACGTAGAGCCTATCACACCCGATCATCACGTGGTGTCTCAGCACGAAGAACTTTCGCAATGGTGCATACTCAGGGAGAACACTTCTTGATAATTTAGTGAGAGATCATCTTATAATGCTACCGTCAATCAAAGCAATATAAGATGCATAAAAGATAAACATCACATGCAATCAATATAAGTGATATGATATGGCCATCATCATCTTGTGCTTGTGATCTCCATCTCCGAAGCACCGTCATGATCACCATCGTCACCGGCGCGACACCTTGATCTCCATCGTAGCATCGTTGTCGTCTCGCCAATCTTATGCTTCCACGACTATCGCTACCGCTTAGTGATAAAGTAAAGCATTACAGCGCGATTGCATTGCATACAATAAAGCGACAACCATATGGCTCCTGCCAGTTGCCGATAACTCGGTTACAAAACATGATCATCTCATACAATAAAATTTAGCATCATGTCTTGACCATATCACATCACAACATGCCCTGCAAAAACAAGTTAGACGTCCTCTACTTTGTTGTTGCATGTTTTACGTGGCTGCTACGGTCTTAAGCAAGAACCAATCTTACCTACGCATCAAAACCACAACGATAGTTTGTCAAGTTGGTGCTGTTTTAACCTTCGCAAGGATCGGGCGTAGCCACACTCGGTTCAACTAAAGTTGGAGAAACTGTCACCCGCAAGCCACCTATGTGCAAAGCACGTCGGGAGAACCGGTCTCGCGTAAGCGTACGCGTAATGTCGGTCCGGGCCGCTTCGTCCAACAATACCGCCGAACCAAAGTATAACATGTTGGTAAGCAGTATGACTTATATCGCCCACAACTCACTTGTGTTCTACTCGTGCATATAACATCAACATATAAAACCTAGGCTCGGATGCCACCGTTGGGTTTCGTAGTAATTTTAAAAAAAATTCCTACGCTCACGCAAGATCATGGTGATGCATAGCAATGAGAGGGGGAGAGTGTGATCTACGTACCCTTGTAGATCGACAATGGAAGCGTTTGGTTGATGTAGTCGTACGTCTCCATGGCCCGACCGATCAAGCACCGAAACTACGGCACCTCCGAGTTCTAGCACACGTTCAGCTCGATGACGATCCCCGGACTCTGATCCAGCAAAGTGTCAGGGAAGAGTTCCGTCAGCACGACGGCGTGGTGATGATCTTGATGTACTACTGTCGCAGGGCTTCGCCTAAGCACCGCTACAATATTATCGAGGACTACGGTGGAAGGGGGCACCGCACACGGCTAAGAATATGATCACGTGGATCAACTTGTGTTTCTAGGGGTGCCCCTGCCTCCGTATATAAAGGTTCAAGGGAGGGGGCCGGCCGGCCAGGAGAGGCGCGCCAAGAGGAGTCCTACTCCCTCTGGGAGTAAGACTCCCCCCCTTTCCTAGTTGGAATAGGATTCGTGAGGTGGGAAAAGAGAGAGAGAGAGAGAAGGAGGGGGGTGCCGGCCCCCTCTCTCCTTGTCCTATTCGGACTAGGGGTGGAGGGGCGCGCGGCCCAGCCCTGGCTGCCTCTTCTCTTCTTCCACTAAGGCCCACTAAGGCCCATATACCTCCCGGGGGGGTTCCGGTAACCTCCCAGTACTCCGGTAAAATCCCGATTTCACCCGGAACACTTCCGATATCCAAACATAGGCTTCCAATATATCAATCTTTATGTCTCGACCATTTCGAGACTCCTCGTCATGTCCATGATCACATCCTGGACTCCGAACAACCTTCGGTACATCAAAATGCATAAACTCATAATATAACTGTCATCGTAACCTTAAGCGTGCGGACCCTACGGGTTCGAGAACAATGTAGACATGACCGAGACACGTCTCCGGTCAATAACCAATAGCGGAACCTGGATGCTCATATTGGCTCCTACATATTCTACGAAGATCTTTTATCGGTCAGACCGCATAACAACATACGTTGTTCCCTTTGTCATCGGTATGTTACTTGCCCGAGATTCGATCGTCGGTATCCTATACCTAGTTCAATCTCGTTACCGGCAAGTCTCTTTACTCATTCTGTAATACATCATCCCGCAACTAACTCATTAGTTGCAATGCTTGCAAGGCTTAAGTGATGTGCATTACCGAGAGGGCCCAGAGATACCTCTCCAACAATCGGAGTGACAAATCCTAACCTCGAAATACGCCAACCCAACATGTACCTTTGGAGACACCTGTAGAGCTCCTTTATAATCACCCAGTTACGTTGTGACGTTTGGTAGCACACAAAGTGTTCCTCTGGCAAACGGGAGTTGCATAATCTCATAGTCATAGGAACATGTATAAGTCACGAAGAAAGCAATAGCAACATACTAGACGATCGGGTGCTAAGATAATGGAATGGGTCATGTCAATCAGATCATTCAACTAATGATATGATCCCGTTAATCAAATAACAACTCTTTGTCCATGGTTAGGAAACATAACCATCTCTGATTAACGAGCTAGTCAAGTAGAGGCATACTAGTGACACTCTGTTTGTCTATGTATTCACACATGTATTATGTTTCCGGTTAATACAATTCTAGCATGAATAATAAACTTTTATCATGATATAAGGAAATAAATAATAACTTTATTATTGCCTCTAGGGCATATTTCCTTCAATATCATACCCAGCATCCTTCATGTCAATGTCTCCAATGACGACATTAGCAGTCTTGTCGCCTTTCCCAGGATGACGCTTGTCATAGCGATTAGGGAAACTAGGAGTCCAATGATCAGGATCCCCACACACATGACAAACACCTTTCTTCTTGTCATTCTTCTTCTTAAAGTTCGTGTGTTGCACAGCCTTGTTCTTCCCATCAAACTTTGCTTTACCATCAAACTTGCCCTTGTTCTTGAACTTGTGGGTCTGGAAGTTCTTCTTCTGTACCAGATTGGCACTAGATCCTCCCTCAATACCTCGAGCACGTTGTCCTTTGCTCTCGCCTTTTCTTCGACATCAAGTGTACCAATGAGATCCGAAACGAAAAACTACTGTCTCTTATGCTTCAGTAAGGTAGCAAAGTTCCTCCACGAAGGAGGAAGCTTGGTGATGATACCTCCGGCAACAAACTTGTCTGGTAGGATACAATTGAAGTGCTCAAGCTCTCTAGCAAATGACTGTATCTCATGAGCTTGCTCAACCACGGAGCGCTCTTCAGTCATCCTGTAATCATAGAATTGCTCCATGATGTACAGCTCAGTGCTGGCATCCGAGACCCCAAACTTGGTCTCGAGTGCGTCCCACATATCTTTTCCATTGTCAATTGACGCATAAGCATCAACTATGTTCTCACCAAGAACACTCAAGAGAGCAGCCTTAAATAGAGTATCCATTTTCTGAAAAGCTTGTTCTTGTTGGGCACCAAACTCCCCTTCAGACTTGCCAAGCGTGGCGTCATAGCAACTCAGGGTTTGAAACCATAAGACTGCTCTCACGCGCCACCTCTTATAGTGGATACCCTCAAACATAGGAGGTCTCATGGAAGCAGCAAAACCACTTGGGGTAAATTGCCTATAATAAGGTTTTTGGATTGTTGGAAATATGAGCAATTTATCAAATAACTTTGCTAACAGAAATACTAGATAAAGCATGACTAATATAGCAGAGATAAAACAAGTCATGCAATCTGACAGAGAGAAGGTAAATAGCATCTGCATATATGAACTTGAACTAAACACATCTAGAACAGACACTAGATGAAGTTGCATATATGAAGTAGAACATAACTTATGTAGGGCAGAAACTAGAGCAAAGAACTGTGGCAGGACATCTAACAGAAAGAAGAAGAACACGTACGGGACAGCAGCACCTTGTGGCCAGAAGGACGCGAACAGGCTGCGAAGCAACAAAGGGAGACGAAGCGAACAGGCAGCACGCGAAGAGGTGCGCCGTTCGTATTCAGTCTCCACTACAGCAAAATGTTCCAGCTCCCGTGTGACCGCTCATTCCCGCAATCCGCGGCAAGGCGTGGCGAGGCGGGCGGCGGAGGAGGAGCGTGCGTGAATGTCCCTCTTGTTCTCATGCTCATACATGTGGGGAAAGAGTCTCCCTTATAAAGAGGTCCAACTCCCTCTAAACTAGCAATGTGGGACTAAACTTTAGTTCCACCTCTTACCTTGCACGAATGGGCTGCGTGGGCCTATAGGATTTATTAGGAATTTCTGAAACTGCTATTGGGCTAGGCCCAAAATAGATAAAATTCCAGCACTGCGTGCTTTGAGATTTAGTTTTACCACGTGTCATATGCTAGAGAGGGTCTCACGGTCGGTGCATGTTGTCGTGGTTCTAACTCTGACAGTGATGTAGGGGGGTGTGTATGGAGAGGCTAGATCTCAGCTATTGGGAAGTTGTAAACACACGGGGATTACGAGTTCAGGCCCTTCTCGGAGGAAGTAACAGCCCTACGTCTCGGTGCCCGGAGGCGGTCGATTGGATTATGTGTGTATGAATAACAGGGGTGCGAACTCTTCATACTGAGGAGGGGGGTGGCTTATATAGAGTTCGCCGGTCCTCTCCTGCCCTCAGTAATGCAGGGTTTAAGGTACATTTAAGGTTGGGCGTTACTGGTAACGCCCCTGATAAAGTACCATAATGACCATAAAGACTACTTAATAGCCGATCGTTTGCCTGCGGAGTGACTTTAAGCCTCCTGGCAGTCGAGTGGTTGGCTTCATGGTCGAGTGATAGCTTCTTGGTCGAGTGTCTTGAATCCGTCGAGTGGGATACCTTCAAGTCGATTGAAAGGTGACTTCTTCTAGGGATGTCCTTGGGTAGGGCTCTTTTGGACAGGTCCGTGCCCCTACCCTAGGTACATATCTTCATCATTAGCCCCCGAATGGATCGAGGTTAGAGTGGGGAAAGAGTTGGGGATCTTTCCAACTGGTTCTTCGGGCTACATGAGTGCCTTGTTTTGGGTCAATCGTCACGGATGACGTCATCAACCTCTTTCAGTCGCCTTGATCCATTCTAGGCCATTCGTCGAGCGAATTTCTTTACTTGTGACATACCGAGTGTCGGCGCGAGCGGGGTCTTCTGTTTTGACAAGTTGTTCTGCAGCCCGCGGATGTCGCGGGATTCGGATTTCGGGAAGCGCGCGGAACGGGAGCGGCCGCAGTAATCGGAAGCGATAAAGCGGAAGCTCCTCAATTGCCGCGCCACCTTTTCGCCACGTACTGCGCGCGCGTCTGCTGCGGGATTTGACTGGATAGCCTGGGCCTACCAGTCAGCCACTCGGGAGCGGACTCTTATAAGTCGCCGGCTCCGGGTTTCCAAACAGTGTGCTTTCTTCTTCCTCTCTCCCTTCGCAAGTTCCTCCGCCACCTCCGCTCTCACCTTAGCGCCGCAGGCCCGTGCAAGATTTGCCGGCGACGATGGCGAAGGACAAGACATCCGCTCTGGAGCGCGCGAAGAAGGCGGCGGCGCAGGGAAAGGGGAAGAGGTCTGCTCTGGGCGGATCCTCCTCAAGGTCTGCTCTACCCCGAGGCTGGATCCAGGGCGATTGGATGCGGTCGGTGATCCGGCAAGAAGATCTCGACGACATGGTCGAGGGGGAGTCATTCCCCATGAAGCTGCGCGTCTCCCGGGGAGAGAGATCGAACCTCAACCCCGCGACGGTGAGTGCGTGCTCCTAGCCACCCATGTCGACCGCGGGTTTTTCTCTGCCGCCCACCCTTTTTTCGGAGCTTCCTGAACTTCTTCGGAGCGCAGCCTCCACACTTCACTCCCACTCCATCGTATACCTTGCTGCTTTCATCTCCATGTGTGAGGGTTTCTTGGGTTGCGCCCATTGGGGACTCTTCCAAGCACATCTTTACCTGTCTCCCAATCGTCCAGAAGGCCAAGTCGAGTGACGAAAGGACGCAGGTGATCCAGCTGTGCGGGGGCCTGGCGATCCAGACGAGGGGGAAGAGTTGTTTCCATCCTATCACTTTCCCGGAGTCGTCCGCGGGCAGCGACCTGGTTTACACTGTCAAGACCAGCGACCCCAGGACAGTCGACTGGTCCTTCCCCCTTTCTCTCTCGACCGAGCTGAAAAACCTGCTTCTCTGAAAGTGACGCCGGAGGAAAAGGCCCAAGTCAAAGTGCTGGCTGGTCGAGTGGTTGAGCTTGTCTGTGAGGGCGTGACTGGTATGGACTTGCTGGAGGTCTTCCTCCGGAGGCGCATCCAACTGCTCCAGGCTCGTGACCACCCGATGTGGCTGTACTCGGGTCTTGACGATACCACCCGGTCCACCCGGAGGAGGTCACTGACGAGATGCTGGAGGGGTGGCTGTCGAGCATCACGGGGAACAAAGAAAACCCCCGAGGATCTAGGAGGGTTGTTCCACTCGACAACTCATATGAAGTGGATCAGGTCTGACTTTATGCTCCCGACTGAGATCTTGTTTTCTTCATCGGTCTTCTTTGAGTAAGTCGATTGACCTTCGTCTTGTCTGTTGTTTTCCAGGCGACTACCGAGATGTACTCGACGCCCAACGGGGCACAAGAGCCAACTTAGGAAGGGGAGGCGAGCGAAGGTGAGACTGGAGATGACCAAGGCGAGTGGGAGTCCGACGGTGAAGGAGAGGGAGACGACAACGTCGGTTAAACCCCCCCCCCCCCCCCGCCCGGAGGGGTGATCCAAGCTCACACACGATCCAGCGCGGGAACGTGGCAAGGCGACTGCTCCCGTTGGGCAGTCGTCGAAACGCCCTCGGGCCTCTTCTCCTACGCCGACTGGGAAGGCTCCCAAGCACCCACATGCGATGCCGTCCAAGCCGCCCAAGGCTCTGCCCAAGATGAAGATGGTTGTCCCTACCATTTCCGGGTAATAACAAAACTTGCTTTCCTTTGTCGACCGTGGACAGACCCTTGGTCGATTCATTGAGCCAACTAACTGACTTTCGAGATTTGCAGCGCTGCTACTTCTGAGATCTCCGCCAAGGACGATGACCAAGAGATGGAGGATGTTGTTACCTCCAACCCTGGTACGATTACTGACGTTCCGCTTTGAGTCAACTGAACATTTATTGCAACTCTGGTCGATTGAACGTTTTCCTTGTAGCTCCTCCTCATGTTATCGACCTCCTGGGTGACGACGACAACGAACCGCTGAGAGTGAGGAGGAACAAGAGGGCGTCGGCTGACAAGACCCCCCAATCCGCTCCGGCGTTTGAGGCCGTAGCTCGGGATGGTGGTGACACCACTCGGGCTTCTGTGACTTTCGCCATTCCTCTGACGAGTGTGCGGCCCTCGACGTCGACTGCGGATCCGTCTTCGCTTTTTGCCGCATACCCCGTCCCTGAGGACCAAGCGGCTGCTGCAAAAGAGGCTATACGCCAGGCGGGGATCATGATGGAGCAAGTGAAGGTGGCTCGGGAGGCCAGCCAAGCAGCTTACGACGCAAGTTCGGCTCTTCAGAGTAACGTCCAGGTCAGTCGACTCAAAACTTGGTCTGTTCATGATATGCTATTTGAAGAACCTCTTTTTCGAAGATCTTTGTATCTGTACACCCGCTGGGTGTGTTTTACAGTGGGGGCACGCTAAGTGCACCCACTGGGTGTAGTCCCCGAGACTACGGTGGACTGCTGGCAGTCGACTGTAGTCTTTAAATTGTGTTGCTGTAGCTGTATTTCTTCACTCGGTCTGGTCAGGCCATGTCGAATGGGACTGTATCCGGTCAACTGCGGGCAGTCGACTTTTTTTGGCATGCTGAGTGCACCCACTGGGTGTAGTCCCCGAGACTACTGTCGAATGTTCTTGATTCGGCTGTAGTCTTAGAAACATCATCATTGTCTCTTAGTTGCTCGGAAGCAACTTGTCTTGGATGTCTGTCGACTGATTTTTCTTTTTACAGAAATCTTGCGAACTTGTAGCTCGTTATACTGAGCTGGAGAATCAGCAGATCCAGCTCAACCTTAACTTGAAGCTTGCTCAGGAGAATTTGAAGAAGGCGCAGGAAGAAGCAAAAGGTATGGCTGGTGAGGTTCTCCATTCTTGACGAGTGGCTTTTCTTTCTTGTCCATTCTGGATGTTGATTTCACTCAACGCACCGCAGATAAACTGGAGGAAGCTCTGAAGAAGAAGGATCAAGATCTTGCAGAGGCACAGAAGGAGGTCTTGAACAAAGCGAGGCTTGCTGAAGAGAAACTGGCTTCGGTCGGAGCTCTTGAGCAGGAGAACTCCAGGCTGAAAGCTGCTCTCGAGGTAGCCAATCGAGAGGTCAGCCGACTGAAGAACGACAACGTGGCTCTTCACGACAAGGCGAGTGAGCTGGTGGGGAAGAGGAACGATCTGGAGGCTTATCTCGGTGGACTCGCCAAGAAGTTGTTTGTCACGCTCGAAGGTAATTACTCCGACCTGACTGTCTTGCGGTTACCAAGCCTGTGTAGGGCCACTGTCTTACTCTTGAATCGTGTTTGCAGAATTCTGTCAAAACTTTGAAGAGGAGACCAGTCGAGTGGAGCCAGGCTTGGACCCTGCTAACTCTCTTGTGAAGGACGAGGCTGCAGTGAACGTGCTCCGTCTGGAGTCTAATATTGCCAGCGTGGTTGACTATCTGGCTCGGCTGAAAGTTGCGATGTCGCGGATCGACACATCGCTCTGGCCTGGGACGACGCTTCAGAACGACCTCGAGTCTCTGATGGCTCGACTGAATGAAGTCCCGGGTCGAGTGGCGGAATGGAAGAAATCTTCCGCTAGATGTGGTGCTGATGTCGCTCTGTCTCTGGTCCGCGTCCATTGCAAGGAGGCACGAGAGGAAAAGCTGGCCGCCATCCAAGTTGCCAATACCAGGAAGCACAACTTTCAAGACTTCAAGGAGACTTTCATCGCCGCTGCCACTCGTATTGCAGACGGGATCGACTTGGACGAGTTCGTCGCCCCTTCCAGTCCTCCTCCTGAGGAATGAAAAACTTTTATGCTTCACTTTTTAAATTTTCCTCGGAATGCCGAGTGGATTTGTAACCGTTAAACTCCGCCGAGCCGAGGGCTCGAGTACTTTGATCTGAGGTCTGGGACCTTTAGGCTTTATCTGAACTTGATTTCTCGTTGAATATCTTCATGGTTTGATCCGTCGAGTGGAACTCGATCTTCACTCAGAATAACTTTGTATTTGTGGCGTAACTCCTTGCGGATTGGGTTGTGTCCTGTACTTAGGCGAGCGCTGGGCTGTAGCTAAGCCCCCGAGTGGGAGGTTTGCTCTCACTCGGTAGGATTTTTGAACACTTAGGTGAGCACTGGGCTGCAGCTAAGCCCCCGAGTGGGAGGTTTGCTCGCCACTCGGTAGGATTTTTAAACACTTAGGCGAGCATTGGGCTGCAGCTAAGCTCCTGAGTGGGAGGATTGCTCTCCACTCGGTAGGATTTTTTCAAACTTAGGCGAGTGCCTGACTGCAGCTAAGTCTCTAGGTGGGAGAGCTTAGGCGAGTACTGGACTGCAGCTAAGCCCCCGAGTGGGAGGATTGTTCTCCACTCGGTAGGATTTTTTCAAACTTAGGCGAGTGCCTAACTGCAGCTAAGTCTCTAAGTGGGAGAACTTAGGCGAGTACTGGACTGCAGCTAAGCCCCCGAGTGGGAGGATTGCTCTCCACTCGGTAGGATTTTTTCAAACTTAGGCGAGTGCCTGACTGCAGCTAAGTCTCTAAGTGGGAGAACTTAGGCGAGTACTGGACTGCGGCTAAGCCCCCGAGTGGGAGGATTGCTCTCCACTCGGTAGGATTTTTTCAAACTTAGGCGAGCACTGGGCTGCAGCTAAGCCCCCGAGTGGGAGGTTTGCTCGCCACTCGGTAGGATTTTTAAACACTTAGGCGAGTGCCTGACTGCAGCTAAGTCTCTAGGTGGGAGAACTTAGGCGAGTACTGGACTGCAGCTAAGCCCCCGAGTGGGAGGATTGCTCTCCACTCGGTAGGATTTTTTCAAACTTAGGTGAGTGCCTGACTGCAGCTAAGTCTCTAGGTGGGAGAGCTTAGGCGAGTACTGGACTGCAGCTAAGCCCCCGAGTGGGAGGATTGCTCTCCACTCGGTAGGATTTTTTCAAACTTAGGCGAGTGCCTGACTGCAGCTAAGTCTCTAAGTGGGAGAACTTAGGCGAGTACTGGACTGCAGCTAAGCCCCCGAGTGGGAGGATTGCTCTCCACTCGGTAGGATTTTTTTCAAACTTAGGCGAGTGCCTGACTGCAGCTAAGTGTCTAAGTGGGAGAACTTAGGCGAGTACTAGACTGCAGCTAAGCCCCCGAGTGGGAGGATTGCTCTCCACTCGGTAGGATTTTTTCAAACTTAGGCGAGCATTGGGCTGCAGCTAAGCCCCCGAGTGGGAGGTTTGCTCGCCACTCGGTAGGATTTTTAAACACTTAGGCGAGTGCCTGACTGCAACTAAGTCTCTAGGTGGGAGAACTTAGGCGAGTACTGGACTGCAGCTAAGCCCCCGAGTGGGAGGATTGCTCTCCACTCGGTAGGATTTTTTCAAACTTAGGCGAGTGCCTGACTGCAGCTAAGTCTCTAAGTGGGAGAACTTAGTCGAGTACTGGACTGCAGCTAAGCCCCCGAGTGGGAGGTTCGCTCTCCACTCGGTAGGATTTTTTCAAACTTAGGCGAGTGCCTGACTGCAGCTAAGTCTCTAAGTGGGAGAACTTAGGCGAGTACTAGACTGCAGCTAAGCCCCCGAGTGGGAGTCTGGCTCGCCACTCGGTAGGATTTTTAAACACTTAGGCGAGCACTGGGCTGCAGCTAAGCCCCCGAGTGGGAGTCTGGCTCTCCACTCGGTAGGATTTTTGAACACTTAGGCAAGCACTGGGCTGCAGCTAAGCCCCCGAGTGGGAGTCTGGCTCTCCACTCGGTAGGATTTTTCAAACTTAGGCGGAACGGATTCGCAGCTAAGTCACCCACTGGGGGATTTCATATGCAAACAAAAGTGACAGCAATTATTGGAACACTCTTGTCTTTGGTAAAAATAAACTGCAGAAATTTTTTCTTATTACATCTCGTCCAAGGGAGAACTCAAGTGTAAAAGGGGCGGAGCAGTTCCGCATTCCAAGCTCGTGGCTCGTCGATCTGGCGATCAACATTGTAGAGGTGATACGCTCCATTGTGGAGGACTCTGGTGACGATGAAGGGGCCTTCCCAAGTAGGAGCAAGTTTGTGTGGTTTCTGCTGATCCACTCGGAGGACCAAATCTCCTTCTTGGAAGGCTCAGCTCTTCACATTTCTGGCATGGAATCGATGCAAGTCTTGCTGATAGATGGTCGATCTGATCATAGTCATTTCCCTCTCCTCCTCTAGGAGGTCGACTGCGTCTTGCCGGGCTTGCTCTGCTTCGTCTTCGTTATAAAGCTCGACTCTGAGGGCGTTGTGAAGTAGATCGCTCGGCAGGACGGCTTCGGCTCCGTAAACCAGAAAGAATGGCGTTCTTCCAGCCGACCGGTTCGGGGTGGTCCTCAGTCCCCACAAAACTAACGGAAGCTCGTCGACCCAAGCACCTGCTGCGTGCTTGAGATCACGCATCAGTCGAGGCTTCAGTCCTTTGAGAATTAGACCATTTGCTCTTTCAGCTTGTCCATTCGACTGGGGATGCGCGACCGACGCGTAGTCGACTCGTGTGCCTTGAGAGGCGCAAAAAGCTCTGAACTTGTTTGAATCAAAGTTTGACCCATTTTTAGTGATGATGCTATGCGGGACCCCGTATCTGAATATCAACTCTCTGACGAAACTGATAGCAGTGCTAGCATCAAGATTTTTGATAGGCTTGGCTTCAATCCATTTGGTAAACTTGTCGACTGCCACAAGCACATGTGTGAATCCGCTCCTGCCTGTTCTCAGTGGACCAACCATGTCCAGTCCCCAAACAGCGAAGGGCCAGACGAGTGGAATGGTCCTCAGAGCTGATGCTGGCTTGTGCGACATGTTGGAGTAGAACTGGCAGCCTTCACACTTGTCGACTATCTCTTTCGCCATTTCGTTTGCCCTAGGCCAGAAAAAAACCCGCTCGGTATGCTTTGGCCACAATGGTCCGAGAGGACGCATGGTGACCACAGGTCCCCGAGTGGATATCATCAAGGATCATCTGACCTTCTTCTGGCGTTATGCACTTCTGACCGATTCCAGTTGCACTTTCTCTATACAACAGTCCTTTTATGACTGTGAAAGCTTTAGATCGACGGACGATCTGTCGAGCCTCTTCTTCGTCCTCTGGAAGTTCTTTCCTCAAGATATACGCGATGTATGGTATCGTCCAGTCGGGAGTGATAGCCAAGACCTCCATGACTAGGTCGACCACAGCAGGAATTTCGACTTCAGTCGGATCTGTGGCACTTTTCGGTTGCGGGGCTTCTTCTATAAAAGGATCCTCCTGGACCGACGGCGAGCGGATGTGCTCCAAAAACACATTGTTGGGAATGGCTTCTCTCTTAGAGCCTATCTTTGCCAGATCATCAGCTGCTTGATTTTTCAGTCGGGGGATGTGATGAAGCTCTAACCCCTCGAATTTCTTTTCTAACTTTCTTACTGCGTTGCAGTAGCCAGTCATAGCTGGGCTTCTGACGTCCCACTCCTTCATCACCTGGTTGACCACCAAATCTGAGTCACCATAGACCATGAGGTGTCGGACGCCGAGTGAAATGGCCATGCGCAACCCATACAAGAGTGCTTCATATTCTGCTTCATTATTGGAGGAATCGAAGTGAATCTGGAGAACGTATCTGAGCTTATCTCCTCGGGGGGAGACCAATACTACCCCAGCACCGGAACCATTCATCATCTTAGATCCATCGAAGAACATGGTCCAATGCTCCGAGTGAACTTGAGTCGGAAGTTGCTGTTCAATCCACTCGGCGACGAAATCTGCAATTGCTTGAGACTTGATAGCCTTCTTTGCTTCAAACTTGATATCTAGGGGAAGGAGTTCAATCGCCCACTTCGCCACTCGAACAGTTGCATCTCTGTTGTGCAAAATCTCTAACAACGGAGCGTCACTGACGACTGTAATGGAATGGTCAGAGAAGTAGTGTGCAACCTTCTTCGTGGTCATGTAAATGTTGGGTTTCATAGTAATTTCAAAAAAATTCCTACGCACACGCAAGATCATGTGATGCATAGCAACGAGAGGGGAGAGTGTTGTCTACGTACCCAACGCAGACCGACTGCGGAAGCGCTGACACGACGTAGAGGAAGTAGTCGTACGTCTTCACGATCCAACCGATCAAGCACCGAAACTACGGCACCTCCGAGTTCGAGCACGTTCAGCTCGATGACGATCCCCGGACTCCGATCCAGCAAAGTGTCGGGGAAGAGTTCCGTCAGCATGACGGCGTGGTGACGATCTTGATGTACTACAGCAGCAGGGCTTCGCCTAAACTCCGCTACAGTATTATCGAGGTATATGGTGGCAGGGGGCACCGCACACGGCTATGGAATAGATCACGTGGATCAACTTGTGTGTCTTTGGGGTGTCTCTACCTCAGTATATAAAGGAGCCAAGGGGGGAGGGGGCGCCGGCCAAGAGAGAGAGGCGCAGGAGGAGTCCTACTCCTTCCGGGAGTAGGACTCCCCTCCAATCCTATTCCAACTAGGATTCCCCAAGTGGGAAAGAGGGGGAAGGGTGGCCGGCCACCTCTCCTAGTCCTAATAGGACTAGGGGAAGGGGGGAGGCGCGCAGCCCTTGTGGGCAGCCCTTTCACCTTTCCACTAGGGCCCATGAAGGCCCATATGGCTCCCGGGGGGTTCCGGTAACCCTCCCGGTACTCCGGTAAAATCCCGATTTCACCCGGAACACTTCCGATGTCCAAACATAGGCTTCCAATATATAAATCTTTACGTCTCAACCATTTCGAGACTCCTCGTCATGTCCGTGATCACATCCGGGACTCCGAACAACCTTCGGTACATCAAAATGCATAAACTCATAATATAACTGTCATCGTAACCTTAAGCGTGCGGACCCTACGGGTTCGAGAACAATGTAGACATGACCGAGACATGTCTTCGGTCAATAACCAATAGCGGGACCTGGATGCCCATATTGGCTCCTACATATTCTACGAAGATCTTTATCGGTCAGACCGCATAACAACATACGTTGTTCCCTTTGTCATCGGTATGTTACTTGCCCGAGATTCGATCGTCGGTATCCTATACCTAGTTCAATCTCGTTACCGGCAAGTCTCTTTACTCGTTCCGTAATACATCATCTCGCAACTAACTCATTAGTTGCAATGCTTGCAAGGCTTATGTGATGTGCATTACCGAGAGGGCCCAGAGATACCTCTCCGACAATCGGAGTGACAAATCCTAATCTCGAAATACGCCAACCCAACATCTACCTTTGGAGACACCTGTAATGCTCCTTTATAATCACCCAGTTACGTTGTGACGTTTGGTAGCACCCAAAGTGTTCCTCCGGTAAACAGGAGTTGCATAATCTCATAGTCATAGGAACATGTATAAGTCATGAAGAAAGCAATAGCAACATACTAAACGATCGTGTGCTAAGCTAATGGAATGGGTCATGTCAATCAGATCATTCAACTAATGATGTGACCTCATTAATCAAATAACAACTCATTGTTCATGGTTAGGAAACATAACCATCTTTGATTAACGAGCTAGTCAAGTAGAGGCATACTAGTGACACTTTGTTTGTCTATGTATTCACACATGTATTATGTTTCCAGTTAATACAATTCTAGCATGAATAATAAACATTTATCATGATTATAAGGAAATAAATAATAACTTTATTATTGCCTCTAGGGCATATTTCCTTCAGTCTCCCACTTGCACTAGAGTCAATAATCTAGATTACACTATAATGATTCTAACACCCATGGAGCTTTGGTGTTGATCATGTTTTGCTCGTGGAAGAAGCTTAGTCAACGGGTCTGCAACATTCAGATCCGTATGTATCTTGCAAATCTCTATGTCTCCCACCTGGACTAGATGCCGGATGGAGTTGAAGCGTCTCTTGATGTGTTTGGTCCTTTTGTGAAATCTGGATTCCTTTGCCAGGGCAATTGCACCAGTATTGTCACAAAAGATTTTCATTGGACCCGATGCATTAGGTAGGACACCTAGATCGGATATGAACTCCTTCATCCAGACTCCTTCGTTTGCTGCTTCCGAAGCAGCTATGTACTCCGCTTCACATGTAGATCCCGCTACGGCGCTTTGTTTAGAACTGCACCAACTGACAGCTCCATCGTTTAATGTAAACATGTATCCGGTTTGCGATTTGGAATCGTCCGGATCAGTGTCAAAGCTTGCATCAACGTAACCTTTTACGGTGAGCTCTTTGTCACCTCCATATACGAGAAACATATCCTTAGTCCTTTTCAGATTTTTCAGGATGTTCTTGACCGCTGTCCAGTGATCCATTCCTGGATTACTTTGGTACCTCCCTGCTAAACTTATAGCAAGGCACACATCAGGTCTGGTACACAGCATTGCATACATGATAGATCCTATGGCTGATGCATAGGGAACATCTTTCATATTCTCTCTACCTTCTGCAGTGGTCGGGCATTGAGTGTTACTCAATTTCACACCTTGTAACACAGGCAAGAACCCTTTCTTTGCTTGATCCATTTTGAACTTCTTCAAAATTTTGTCAAGGTATGTGCTTTGTGAAAGTCCAATTAAGCGTCTTGATCTATATATATAGATCTTAATGCCTAATATGTAAGCAGCTTCACCGAGGTCTTTCATTGAAAAACTTTTATTCAAGTATCCCTTTATGCTATCCAGAAATTCTATATCATTTCCAATCAGCAATATGTCATCCACATATAATATTAGAAATGCTACAGAGCTCCCACTCACTTTCTTGTAAATACAGGCTTCTCCGAATGTCTGTATAAAACCAAATGCTTTGATCACACTATCAAAACGTTTATTCCAACTCCGAGAGGCTTGCACCAGTCCATAAATGGATCGCTGGAGCTTGCACACTTTGTTAGCTCCCTTTGGATCGACAAAACCTTCCGGTTGCATCATATACAACTCTTCTTCCAGAAATCCATTCAGGAATGCAGTTTTGACATCCATCTGCCAAATTTCATAATCATAAAATGCGGCAATCGCTAACATGATTCAGACGGACTTAAGCATCGCTACGGGTGAGAAGGTCTCATCGTAGTCAATCCCTTGAACTTGTCGAAAACCTTTCGCAACAAGTCGAGCTTTGTAGACAGTAACATTACCATCAGCGTCAGTCTTCTTCTTAAAGATCCATTTATTTTCAATTGCTTGCCGATCATCGGGCAAGTCAACCAAAGTCCATACTTTGTTCTCATACATGGATCCCATCTCAGATTTCATGGCTTCAAGCCACTTTGCGGAATCTGGGCTCACCATCGCTTCTTCATAATTCGTAGGTTCATCATGATCTAGTAGCATGACTTCCAGAACTGGATTACCGTACCACTCTGGTGCGGATCTTACTCTGGTTGATCTACGAGGTTCAGTAGTATCTTGTTCTGAAGTTTCATGATCATTATCATTAACTTCCTCACTTATTGGTGTAGGTGTCGCAGAAACAATTTTCTGTGATGTACTACTTTCCAACAAGGGAGCAGGTACAGTTACCTCATCAAGTTCCACTTTCCTCCCACTCACTTCTTTCGAGAGAAACTCCTTCTCTAAAAAGGATCCATTCTTGGCAACGAATGTTTTGCCTTCGGATCTGTGATAGAAGGTATACCCAACAGTTTCCTTTGGGTATCCTATGAAGACACATTTCTCCGATTTGGGTTCGAGCTTATCAGGTTGAAGCTTTTTCACATAAGCATCGCCGCCCCAAACTTTAAGAAACGACAACTTTGGTTTCTTGCCAAACCACAGTTCATAAGGCGTCGTCTCAACGGATTTTGATGGTGCCCTGTTTAACATGAATGCGGCCGTCTCTAGAGCGTATACCCAAAATGATAGCGGTAAATCAGTAAGAGACATCATAGATCGCACCATACCAAGTAAAGTACGATTACGACGTTCGGACACACCATTACGCTGTGGTGTTCCGGGTGGCGTGAGTTGCGAAACCATTCCACAATTTTTCAAATGTACACCAAACTCGTAACTCAAATATTCTCCTCCACGATCAGATCGTAGAAACTTTATTTTCTTGTTACGATGATTTTCAACTTCACTCTGAAATTCTTTGAACTTTTCAAATGTTTCAGACTTATGTTTCATGAAGTAGATATACCCATATCTGCTTAAATCATCTGTGAAGGTGAGAAAATAACGATATCCGCCACGAGCCTCAATATTCATCGGACCACATACATCGGTATGTATGATTTCCAACAAATCTGTTGCTCTCTCCATAGTACCGGAGAACGGTGTTTTAGTCATCTTGCCCATGAGGCACGGTTCGCAAGTACCAAGTGATTCATAATCAAGTGGTTCCAAAAGTCCATCAGTATGGAGTTTCTTCATGCGCTTTATATCGATATGACCTAAACGACAGTGCCACAAATAAGTTGCACTTTCATTATCAACTCTGCATCTTTTGGCTTCAACATTATGAATATGTGTATTACTACTATCGAGATTCAATAGGAATAGACCACTCTTCAAGGGTGCATGACCATAAAAGATATTACTCATATAAATAGAACAACCATTATTCTCTGATTTAAATGAATAACCGTCTCGCATTAAACAAGATCCAGATATAATGTTCATGCTCAACGCTGGCACCACATAACAATTATTTAGTTCTAATATTAATCCCGAAGGTAGATGTAGAGGTAGCGTGCCGACCGCGATCACATCGACTTTGGAACCGTTTCCCACGCGCATCGTTACCTCGTCCTTTGCCAGTGCCCGCTTATTCCGTAGTCCCTGTTTCGAGTTGCAAATATTAGCAACAGAACCAGTATCAAATACCCAGGTGCTACTGCGAGCTCTAGTAAGGTACACATCAATAACATGTATATCACATATACCTTTGTTCACCTTGCCATCCTTCTTATCCGCCAAATACTTGGGGCAGTTCCGCTTCCAGTGACCAGTCTGCTTGCAGTAGAAGCACTCAGTTTCAGGCTTAGGTCCAGACTTGGGTTTCTTCTCCTGAGCAGCAACTTGCTTGCCGTTCTTCTTGAAGTTCCCCTTCTTCTTCCCTTTGCCCTTTTTCTTGAAACTAGTGGTTTTGTTAACCATCAACACTTGATGCTCTTTCTTGATTTCTACCTCCGCAGCTTTCAGCATTGCGAAGAGCTCGAGAATAGTCTTGTTCATCCCTTGCATATTATAGTTCATCACGAAGCTCTTGTAGCTTGGTGGCAGTGATTGGAGAATTCTGTCAATGACGCAATCATCCGGAAGATTAACTCCCAATTGAATCAAGTGATTATTATACCCAGACATTTTGAGTATATGCTCACTGACAGAACTGTTCTCCTCCATCTTGCAGCTATATAACTTATTGGAGACTTCATATCTCTCAATCCGGGCATTTGCTTGAAATATTAACTTCAACTCCTGGAACATCTCATATGCTCCATGACGTTCAAAACGTCGTTGAAGTCCCGATTCTAAGCCGTAAAGCATGGCACACTGAACTATCGAGTAGTCATCAGCTTTGCTCTGCTAGACGTTCATAACATCTGGTGTTGCTCCAGCAGCAGGCCTGGCACCCAGCGGTGCTTCCAGGACGTAATTCTTCTGTACAGCAATGAGGATAATCCTCAAGTTACGGACCCAGTCCGTGTAATTGCTACCATCATCTTTCAACTTTGCTTTCTCAAGGAACGCATTAAAATTCAACGGAACAACAGCACAAGCCATCTATCTACAATCAACATAAACAAGCAAGACACTATCAGGTACTAAGTTCATGATAAATTTAAGTTCAATTAATCATATTACTTAAGAACTCCCACTTAGATAGACATCCCTCTAATCCTCTAAGTGATCACGTGATCCAAATCAACTAAACCATGTCCGATCATCACGTGAGATGGAGTAGTTTCATCGGTGAACATCTTTATGTTGATCATATCTACTATATGATTCACGCTCGACCTTTCGGTCTCCGTGTTCCGAGGCCATATCTGTATATGCTTGGCTCGTCAAGTATAACCTGGGTATTCTGCGTGCGCAACTGTTTTGCACCCGTTGTATTTGAACGTAGAGCCTATCACACCCGATCATCACGTGGTGTCTCAGCACGAAGAACTTTTGCAACGGTGCATACTCAGGGAGAACACTTCTTGATAATTTAGTGAGAGATCATCTTATAATGCTACCGTCAATCAAAGCAAGATAAGATGCATAAAAGATAAACATCACATGCAATCAATATAAGTGATATGATATGGCCATCATCATCTTGTGCCTGTGATCTCCATCTCCGAAGCACCGTCATGATCACCATCGTCACCGGCGCGACACCTTGATCTCCATCGTAGCATCGTTGTCGTCTCGCCAATCTTATGCTTCCACGACTATCACTACTGTTTAGTAATAAAGTAAAGCATTACATTGTGATTGCATTGCATACAATAAAGCGACAACCATATGGCTCCTGCCAGTTGCCGATAACTTGGTTACAAAACATGATCATCTCATACAATAAAATTTAGTATCATGTCTTGACCATATCACATCACAACATGCCCTGCAAAAACAAGTTAGACGTCCTCTACTTTGTTGTTGCATGTTTTACGTGGCTGCTACGGGCTTAAGTAAGAACCAATCTCACCTACGCACCAAAACCACAACGATAGTTTGTCAAATAGACTCCGTTTTAACCTTCGCAAGGACCGGGCGTAGCCACACTCGGTTCAACTAAAGTTGGAGAGACGTTCCCCCGCCAAGCCATCTCATGTGCAAAGCAGTCGCAGGGAACCACGGTCTCGCGTAAGCGTACGCGTAGGTTGGTTCCGGGTCGTCTCGTCCAATCCAAATATACCGCCGAACCAAAGTATGACACTGGTAGGCAGTATGACTTATATCGTCCCACAACTCACTTGTGTTCTACTCGTGCATATAACATCTACATAAATAACCTAGGCTCGGATGCCACTGTTGGGGAACGTAGTAATTTCAAAAATTCCTACGCACACGCAAGATCATGTGATGCATAGCAACGAGGGGGAGAGTGTTGTCTACGTACCCAACGCAGACCGACTGCGGAAGCGTGACACGACGTAGAGAAGTAGTCGTACGTCTTCACGATCCAACCGGATCAAGCACCGAAACTACGGCACCTCCGAGTTCGAGCACACGTTCAGCTCGATGACGATCCCCGGACTCCGATCCAGCAAAGTGTCGGGGAAGAGTTCCGTCAGCACGATGGCGTGGTGACGATCTTGATGAACTACAGCAGCAGGGCTTCGTCTAAACTCCGCTACAGTATTATCGAGGAATATGGTGGCAGGGGCACCGCACACGGCTAAGGAATAGATCACGTGGATCAACTTGTGTGTCTTTGGGGTGTCTCTACCTCAGTATATAAAGGAGCCAAGGGGGGAGGGGCGCCGGCCAAGAGAGAGAGGCGCAGGAGGAGTCCTACTCCTTCGGGAGTAGGACTCCCCTCAATCCTATTCCAACTAGGATTCCCCAAGTGGGAAAGAGGGGGAAGGGTGGCGCCACCTCTCCTAGTCCTAATAGGACTAGGGGAAGGGGGGAGGCGCGCAGCCCTTGTGGGCAGCCCTTTCACCTTTCCACTAAGGCCCATGAAGGCCCATATGGCTCCCGGGGGGTTCCGGTAACCTCCCGGTAACCCGGTAAAATCCCGATTTCACCCGGAACACTTCCGATGTCCAAACATAGGCTTCCAATATATCAATCTTTACGTCTCGACCATTTCGAGACTCCTCGTCATGTCCGTGATCACATCCGGGACTCCGAACAACCTTCGGTACATCAAAATGCATAAACTCATAATATAACTGTCATCGTAACCTTAAGCGTGCGGACCCTACGGGTTCGAGAACAATGTAGACATGACCGAGACATGTCTTCGGTCAATAACCAATAGCGGGACCTGGATGCCCATATTGGCTCCTACATATTCTACGAAGATCTTTATCGGTCAGACCGCATAACAACATACGTTGTTCCCTTTGTCATCGGTATGTTACTTGCCCGAGATTCGATCGTCGGTATCCAATACCTAGTTCAATCTCGTTAACCCGGCAAGTCTCTTTACTCGTCGTAATACATCATCTGCGCAACTAACTCATTAGTTGCAATGCTTGCAAGGCTTATGGATGTGCATTACCCGAAGGGCCCAGAGATACCTCTCCGACAATCGGAGTGACAAATCCTAATCTCGAATAACGCCAACCCCAACATCTACTTGGAGACACCTGTAATGCTCCTTTATAATCACCCAGTTACGTTGTGACGTTTAGCCCCCAAAGTGTTCCTCCGGTAAACAGGAGTTGCATAATCTCATAGTCATAGGAACATGTATAAGTCATGAAGAAAGCAATAGCAACATACTAAACGATCGTGTGCTAAGCTAATGGAATGGGTCATGTCAATCAGATCATTCAACTAATGATGTGACCTCGTTAATCAAATAACAACTCATTGTTCATGGTTAGGAAACATAACCATCTTTGATTAACGAGCTAGTCAAGTAGAGGCATACTAGTGACACTTTGTTTGTCTATGTATTCACACATGTATTATGTTTCCAGTTAATACAATTCTAGCATGAATAATAAACATTTATCATGATTATAAGGAAATAAATAATAACTTTATTATTGCCTCTAGGGCATATTTCCTTCAGTCTCCCACTTGCACTAGAGTCAATAATCTAGATTACACTATAATGATTCTAACACCCATGGAGCTTTGGTGTTGATCATGTTTTGCTCGTGGAAGAAGCTTAGTCAACGGGTCTGCAACATTCAGATCCGTATGTATCTTGCAAATCTCTATGTATCATGATTATAAGGAAATAAATAATAACTTTATTATTGCCTCTAGGGCATATTTCCTTCAGTAAATCCCATATACAAGCTTCTGGTAATGGGGATATCTTTGCTTCGAAGGAGTCAAAACTTCAGACACGTAATATACTGGGCGCTGAACTCTGAAGGCCTTTCCTTCTTCTTCCCGCTCGACCGTAAGTACTGTACTGACAACTTGTCCCGTGGCCGCAATGTAAAGCAGCAGAGGCTCTTTACTGATTGGGGCAGCAAGCACCGGCTGGGTGGAGAGCAGAGCTTTGAGCTCTGCGAACGCTGCATCAGCTTCTGGAGTCCACTCGAACTTGTCAGACTTCTTCATCAGTCGGTAAAGAGGCAACGCCTTTTCACCGAGATGAGAAATGAATCGACTTAGAGCGGCCAAGCAACCTGTAAGCTTCTGGACATCGTGTACACGCACAGGGCACTTCATCCGGAGTATGGTGCCAACTTTCTCGGGATTGGCGTCGATTCCTTGTTCGGAAACGAGGAAACCGAGTAACTTTTCACCTGGAACTCCGAATGTGCACTTTGATGGATTGAGCTTGATATCATATCTCCTGAGGTTAGCAAAGGTTTCGGCAAGGTCAGTCAGTAGGTCGGAACCTTTCCGTGACTTAACCACAATACCATCCATGTATGCTTCTACGTTCCGACTGATCTGAGTGAGCAAACATTTCTGAATCATCCTCATGAACGTGGCTCCAGCATTCTTGAGGTCGAAGGGCATGGTGATGTAACAGAAGCACCCGAATGGGGTGATGAAAGCCGTTTTGATCTCGTCGGGTCCATACAGACGGATCTAATGGTACCCTGAATAAGCATCTAGAAAAGACAAACGCTCACACCCCGCGGTCGAGTCGACTACCTGGTCGATGCGGGGGAGAGGGAAATGATCTTTCGGGCAGGCCCGATTGATATGTTTAAAGTCAATGCACATGCGAAGTGACTTGTCCTTCTTGGGGACCATGACAACATTGGCGAGCCACTCGGAGTGGTAAATCTCTCGGATGAACTCCGCTGCTAAGAGCCGAGCCACCTCCTCGCCAATAGCTTTCCTCTTCTGGACGGCGGACCGTCGAAGATGTTCTTTCATAGGCTTGAACTTCGGGTCGACTCGTAGACGGTGCTCAGCCAGCCCCCTGGGAACTCCAGGCATGTCAGAAGGCTTCCATGCGAAGATGTCCCAGTTCTCACGGAGGAACTGGATGAGCGCTTCTTCCTATTTGGAGTCGAGCGTCGTTGAGATGTGAGTCGGGGCAGCATCGGGGTCGGTCGGGTGAATGTGGGCTGGCTTTGTTTCACCGGACGACTGAAAAGCAGATTCTGAAGCAGGCTTCTTGGCTCGTAGCAATTCACTCGGATCAGCAGTCTTCTGGTACTCTTGCAGCTCAACAACTGCCATCTGAGCGTCAGCAATCTTTGAGCCTTTCTGAAAACACTCTTCTGCCTTCTTCCGATTGCCTGTAACAGTGATCACACCTTTGGGACCAGGCATCTTCAATTTGAGATACACATAACATGGTCAAGCCATGAAGCGTGCGTAAGCTGGCCTGCCCAAAATGGCATGATAAGCACTTTGGAAATCCACAACCTCGAATGTCAACTTTTCCTGGCGGTAATTCTTTGAATTACCAAAAACCACATCAAGAGCGATCTGGCCGAGTGATTCGGCTTTCTTCCCAGGAATGACTCCGTGGAAGCTCATCTTACTGGTACTGAGCCTGGACATCGGAATGCCCATTCCTTTTAATGTTTCAGCATACAATATGTTCAGGCCACTGCCACCATCCATCAGGACTTTGGTCAGTCGAGTGCCTTCGACAACTGGGTCGACCACCAAAGCTTGCCTCCCAGGGGTGGCAATGTGCGTAGGGTGATCAGACTGGTCGAATGTGATGGCAGTCTGAGACCACTTCAGATAACTAGGTGTTGCCGGAGCAACCATATTCACCTCACGGTTAATGACTTTCAGTTGACTTTTGCTTTCGACATCAGCAAAAATCATCAGGGTGGAATTGATTTGGGGGTATCCATCGTCACTATCTTCCTTGTCCTCAACTCTGTCCGACTCTTTTTCCTTATCATTGGACTGTTTTCCCTGAAACTGCTGGATCAGGAGCCGGCACTGTCGAGTGGTATGCTTCGGGTAAATAAAATTATCCTCTTCATCTTTCTTGGTGTGGATGTGACATGGCAGATCCAAAACATCATTTCCATCTTGATCCTTGACTTTCTTGGGCTTCCAGGAGCCTTTGGGTTTTCCCTTGAAATTTCCCTGGGTTACGGCCAGGCCTCCCCAGGGGCGGCTGGCTCGGCCTTCCGCTTCTATTTCCGACTGGAGTTTCCTCCGGTTTCTTGGGCGACTGCCTTGTGCTTGCCACTCCGGAGTCGATCTTCGTCTTCACCATTAGCGTATTTGGTGGCAATCTCCATCATCCGGTTCAGAGACATCTCTCCAGTTCGACCGAACTTCAGATTCAATTCTTTGTATTTAACGCCTTCTTTAAAGGCACAAACTGCTTGATGGTCAGGCACATTCTCAACTGTGTGATGCAACGTGATCCACCTCTGGATGTAATCCCTCAGAGTTTCATTCGATTTCTGTACGCAAGAACGCAATTCTGTAAGGCCTGCGGGTCGCTTGCATGTTCCCTCAAAGGTTGTGACAAACACTCGGGAGAGGTCCTCCCAAGTGTAGATGCTGCTGGGTGCCAACTGATTTAGCCACGCTCTGGCTGAGCCCTCTAACATGAGAGGCAAATGCTTCATGACCACCTCATCATTGCCACCGCCAATCTATACAGCCACTCGGTAATCTTCGAGCCAAGTGTCAGGCTTAGACTCACCGGTGAACTTGCTGACTCCAGTCGCCAACCTGAAGTTGGGAGGAATCACTGCGGCTCTGATGGCTCGACTGAAACACTCTGGCCCCGAAACATGTACTCTGCTGCGGGCAGGCGCATCTCTGTTGTGGCCTTCCCGATGAGCTCTGTTCCTGTCAACCAAACCTTGAACGAGGATAGATCTCGCGTCAAAGCCTGGGTCCCTGGGGTCGACTGGAATCCTCTGCCCAACACTATGAGGGCGCCTGTCATCTCGATGTCGAGGCGCATATGACCCACTCCTCAGGGGAGGGGTTGGCACTCGACGTCGATCATCACGATCGGATCGGTGATCATACTGCTCATTCCTTCTGTACTGATCATGCCGGTCACCACGTCCCTCACGCCTCGGGGGCGATCTCGGGCTGTGAGCCGACTGGACTGTATCTGTTGCAAAGGATCGACTGTGGATCCTATTCCACGACTGAGAAACAACGGAATTCTGGTTTCCCGCCGCCCGGAGCAACGCTCTGATCTACAACAAGCCCCTGCCAGCCTCCGACTGGGAGGGCTGAATCGATTCTGCTATACGGGCTGCGGCGGCCAAATTCTGAACTGGGGTTCGGTATACCTGCGTCGGCGGGAAGAGCTGACGTCGACTAGACTCGGGAGCCCGCCGACGCACTTGCTTGTCGAGTGCTCGCTGGAGATTCTCCAGTCGAGTGCGCTCGGCCAAGTTAGCCAAGCGCGCGTCCTCCAAGGCCCGGGCCTCGGGGGTCTCTCCGACGATAGGAGTGTGGAGTGCGTCCATGTTCCGGCGGCGAAGCTCCTCTCGCTGTAATGACGTGAGAGGTTCGGGGAGATACTCATCGTGGGGATGCGACGGGTCGCCCCCACCCGCGCCTCCATCAGCGCGAGGGAAACCGGGAGGACTGTGCGTTCCATCGACCGCCAGAACCTCGCCGCTGGGTCGCTGCTGTCGCACTCGGATGCGGTCTCCGCGGAGCCAGTCGAACAGGCCGCAGAGGGATTCGTTGGGCTCGATTGCCGCGACTTGTGGGGCGGCCGACTGGCGAGCCACGGCATGCCTCACCCACCTCTGAAGTCTCGACCGACCGGAGCGCTTGCACCGGTGGGAGACAGAGCGGGGAGATGACACGGGGGCCGACCGATACTGGGTCGACGGCTGCCGCAGGAGGACGCCACGAACGCATGCGCGGAAGTGCGTCGCACCGTGGACGGGGAGCGCGTCGATGTCGAGTGGTGCCTCCTGAAGCCAGGCGGAGTCGTCGGCGATGAACGTGAGCGCGTCGAGGCGGATCTCGCGGCCCTCCACCAAAACTCCGCACGAAACCATGATCAAAGGGATCGGAAAAATCGCAACTTCTCCAATCAGGCGCTAAGATTCCTGCCCCACGGTGGGCGCCAACTGTCGTGGTTCTAACTCTGACAGTGATGTAGAGGGGTGTGTATGGAGAGGCTAGATCTCAGCTATTGGGAAGTTGTAAACACACGGGGATTACGAGTTCAGGCCCTTCTCGGAGGAAGTAACAGCCCTACGTCTCGGTGCCCGGAGGCGGTCGATTGGATTATGTGTGTATGAATAACAGGGGTGCGAACTCTTCATACTGAGGAGGGGGTGGCTTATATAGAGTTCGCCGGTCCTCTCCTGCCCTCGGTAATGCAGGGTTTAAGGTACATTTAAGGTTGGGCGTTACTGGTAACGCCCCTGATAAAGTGCCATAATGACCATAAAGACTACTTAATAGCCGATCGTTTGCCTGCGGAGTGACTTTAAGCCTCCTAGCAGTCGAGTGGTTGGCTTCATGGTCGAGTGATAGCTTCTTGGTCGAGTGTCTTGAATCCGTCGAGTGGGATACCTTCAAGTCGATTGAAAGGTGACTTCTTCTAGGGATGTCCTTGGATAGGGCTCTTTTGGACAGGTCCGTGCCCGTACCCTAGGTACATAGCTTCATCACGTGTGACCTAGGTCACATAGGATTTTCTTCCCATTTAGTGTCCACGGTTGCATGGCTGGGACTGCTGTCCACAGATATTTGGTGTCATCGAATGCCCTAAGCCGATTGAGAGGTTAGCGGACTACACCTAGACGAAAGCATCCAATTTGGCGCCGCTCAGCCTTCTCAGAACCAACATTTTGAACCTCCTTAGAATCGGTGACTACTTATAATGGTTAGGAATGCCCAAAAAACAGAACATGAAACTACACGTGTCGATCACACCTGACAAGCTATCTATATCAGACCTGTACTTTTGTACAATTAACAGAGCAGATGAATTAGCTATTGTGAAATTTTACCTCTCTAGGCGGCCGTTCTAAGGCGCAAGGGGACAAGCTTTTATGTTGCTGTTCGGCCTAACTCTAATTGCTTTTAGAGAGTGACTACATGACTAACTACTGACCATGGCCGTAAGATCAAGATTTTCTCATCACTTTTGCAGCTAGCCTTAAAGTCTTCTCGGACGGTTTCTCGGAAGTGATTTAGAAATCGTTATCTCTCTCTCTCTCTTCTTCTTCTTCTTTCGAGTTACTGTAAAACTTGTTGGTGGTTTTCAATGGGAAGGCTCATTGTTTCAAAAAAAATATGCCTCGTCTTAGAAATGGCTAATTAAACAGATAAAAAGACAACAATATGGTTAACATTTCTGTTCCTTTTTCTTTCAAAATAGCAATTATCATGCATTCATTAAAAAAACAGTTGCCCCATTAACTAAGAAAACCAGGCGAAAACCAAATTGCCCAGTTGATCATGGAAAAAACCATCACAACCACTGAGCGGCACACACAAGATACCCCATACACACCACTTCAAAGAGGGCCTCGTCGAGACAGTTTCTGCCTCCCGTCGGCGGTGCCGCCGAACAGGTGGATCCCTATTCTTGCCGGCGGGAGGGCTCATTTTTATATGTTTCCTTGAGTTCTGCTAGGGTTTGTGTTATGTTCAGGAGGGCGAGACGACGGCGGCTCCTTGAAGATGGAATAAGTTTCTTCCTGCCTAGCCACCATCTCAGTGGTGCGTCTAGCATCGTCGGAGGGCGTGTGAAGGTGTGTCTCTGGTGGACCTCGCGGGATTTAGTTGGTGGTTGTTTGGTGGATCCGTTCGGATTCAGTCTTTGTTCGTCTACGTCAATGTGTCTTCAGGTTGAATCCTTCCGATCTACGCTTCTCTTCATCGGCGACGTTTGTTGTTCTGGTGTGCTCGTCCTATGAGGCCTTAGCACGACGACTTTCCAATTGTCTAATACAAAAGGTTTTGCATGGCTCCGGCGAGGCAGAGGTGATGATGGCAGTATGCCTTCGACTCACTTCAGTGCTTGTAATCGTCGCTATGTCGTCTATGGGTCTAGATATAATTATTTTTTTATTTCTTGTGTTCGTTCTACTGCCATGATGATGAATAGTCAGGAAGTTTTCCCCAAAAAATATTTTCAAGATAACCTTTTGTGCTTAATTAAAGATACGCATATGGTCAACAGACTGAGAATCTGCTGACGCAAGCACTGACGAACATCAAATAATTTGGTGCACCCCTTCAAATACGCTCACGTGATGGGCCTGTGAACACCTCTTCAAATAGTGTCTAATACAAAAAAATTGTCTAGCTTCGGTGAGGGAGGAGTAATATGACAGCACGCTTTTGACTCACTTCAGTGCTTGTAGTCATTGCTAGATTATCTACGAATCTAGATGTAATTTTTATTATTTTTAATGTTTGTTCTATAGCTATGATCGATGATGAATAGATTACAAGTTTTGCCGTGAAACAAAACCCAAGATAACCTCTGCTTAATTAAAGATAAATATATGGTCATCAGACTGGGAATCTGCTGACGCAAGCACTGACGATCATCAAATAATTGTGTGCACCCCTTCAAATACGCTCACGTGATGGGTTATCTCTTTTCACACGGAGTGTCAAGCTTTGAACTTAGTGCAAATGTTTTGAGCTCACACACTATTCTAGATAGACAACCTCCATGGCTGCTTCTGCTACGCAACCTCGTGTCATGGTGCTACCCTTCCCCGCGCAGGGCCATGTCATCCCGCTCATGGAGCTGTCTCGCAAGCTCGCCGGGCACGGCCTCGCGGTAGACTTCGTGA
Source organism: Triticum urartu (assembly GCF_003073215.2). Taxonomy (NCBI): domain Eukaryota; kingdom Viridiplantae; phylum Streptophyta; class Magnoliopsida; order Poales; family Poaceae; genus Triticum; species Triticum urartu. Next base: position 554,932,938 of record NC_053026.1, read on the forward strand.
ACACCGAGTTCAACCACGACCTCGTCATGGAAGCAATGGCAGAGAAGGGAGCAATTCCTGATGGGATCCACATGCTCACCGTTCCGGACGGCCTGGGCCCCGGAGACGACCACGCGGACATCGGCAAGTTTGTCAAGGACCTGCCGGCCGCCATGTCCGGCCGCCTCGAGGAGATGATCCGATCCAGGAAGATTAGGTGGGTGATTGCAGATGTATCCATGAGCTGGGCACTCGAGGTGGCCACCAAGGCGGGTGCCCGTGTTGCCTCGTTCTCGACCTACTCCGCGGCCGTGTTTGCTCTGAGGATAAACCTCCCCAAACTGATAGAGGATGGCGTTCTTGATGAAAATGGTAAGAACAAATCAAACATTTTCATTCTTGGTATGGTTAAGATCGACTGAGAATATGGAGCATATTTAGGAAATGTGAAGGGGCAGGGGAAGATCCAAATGGTGCCGCCCATCGACGCGTCGGAGATCCCCTGGGTCAGCCTGGCCAGCACCAGCGCCCCTGAGAGGCGCAGAAACAACATCCAGAACGTCCTCAAGACCAACATGTCGATGCCACTGGCCGAGGTGGTCATCTGCAACACTTCCATGGAGTTGGAGCCCGACGCTCTGGCTCTGCTCCCCAACGCGCTGCCTCTCGGCCCGCTGGTGGCACCCACGTCGAGGCCGGCCGGGCACTTCTTGCCCGAAGACCTCGCCAGCCTCACCTGGCTCGACGCGCAGCCCGCCGGCTCCGTCGTCTACGTGGCCTTCGGGAGCTCCGGCTTCCTGGACGCGACGCAGTTCCAAGAGCTCGCCGACGGGCTCGCGCTCTCCGGCCGGCCGTTCCTGTGGGTGGTCCGCCCAAAGTTCACGACCGGACCCGGGCAGGATCGGTTCGACCTCAACGCGTTCAAGCGCCGCGTGGAGGGGCAGGGGCTGGTCGTGGGCTGGGCGCCGCAGCAGCGCGTGCTCTCGCACCCGGCCGTGGCCTGCTTCGTGTCGCACTGCGGGTGGAACTCGACCGTGGAGGGCGTGCTGCACGGCGTGTCGTTCCTGTGCTGGCCCTACTTCGCCGATCAGTTCTGCAACCAGAGCTATGTGTGCAACGTGTGGGGCACCGGCGCCAAGCTCCGGCGAGACGAGCGAGGGGTCGTCTCGAAGGAGGAGGTCCAGAGCAAGGTCGCGCGGCTGCTCGGAGACGGGGAGGTCAAGGCGAGGGCGGCGACGTGGAAGGAGGTCGCGTGTGGCAGCATTCGGGAGGGTGGGTCCTCGCATGGGAATTTGCTCAAGCTTGTCAGCTTGCTGAGACAACAATGATGGCACGGCCTACTTTGACAAAGGATCTCGCTGAGCGCGCGAGAGGCATTTTGACCGCGGCAGGCGGCACGCACGACGTCGGCCGGCCGGCCACCGCAAAAAATAAATAAAAGCATTCGGTTGACACTCGAGAAGTGCATCTACGAACCCAGATACATATGAATCTACTTCAGAAAAACATATATCTAAATGCCAAAAAATCCGAAAAAGGTTGCATGGATACGTCTTCTCGCAAAAAAAAAAGAACGTTTCATGAAAAAATAACTTTTTCTGTGCAAAAAAAGACAAAAAATTGTGTCGTAAAACACTATTTAGACGCACTGAAATTTGTCTTTTTTGCAGAGACAAAACGAGAAGACATTTTTTTCAAATAACTTATGCTGCGCACACACACCTGCGAACATGTATGTGTGAATTTTCCTTTTGAATTTTTTGACATTTTAAATCATGTTTAAAATGCATATTTTGACATCAAAATTCAATTTTTAATTCACAAATAAAGTCTTAATACATCATGTATATATAATTATAATACAAATAATAATTACTCCCTTCATTCCTTTATATAAGGTGTATAATTTATTAGCACACTGACCAAGGCACATAATTCTACACAGGATAGAACAAAATTAACCTTGGCTAAATCATTGATTAGTGGCAAGTAAATCATTTAGGCTAGGAAAGTAAGAGATACACACAATTAGGAAAGAGTCACTTTCCTTTTTTTCTTTATATTTACAAGGAGAAATCCATGCAGATATTTTTCTTTTTTTAAAGGGCTAGAAACGGAATTTTGAGGAATTGAAAGAAATGCATCTTACATTGTGGAATTTTGTAAAAAAACAAATACACCTTATATAAAGGAATGGAGGGAGTATAAGATACATGCACTCAATCTTAAACAACTACTTCCTCCGGTCCTTTTTACTCTGCATATTAGGTTTGTCCGAAGTCAATCTCATCCAACTTTGACCAAGTTTATATAAAAAATTATAGACATTCACATAACAACACCAATATCATTAGATTCATCTTGGAATATATTTTCATATTATATTTATTAGATATTATAGATGCTAATAATTTCTAATATAAATTTGGTCAAACTTAGCAAAGTTTGATTTTCGGCAAAACCAATGTGCAGAGTAAAAAGGACTGAAGGGAGTATTGAATAAATATAGTGCAGAGGGGGGGGGGCAATGCCCCCTGCCTATCCATTTATTAGTGTTGATGTTAGGTTCTAAAATTATATTTATATAATTTATTTGCCCCTTATTTGAGATGGACCATGGCCTGTCAAGAGGAGCCCGCCGCACCATTTGTCGCTGGATGGCGGCAGCTTGATCACTCTCTTCCTCGAGCCAAGCATCCACATCGCGAGGGTGACGCTGCACGCCTGGACGGCGCAGGAGATCAGGGCCACGAAGCAGGAAAGGTACATCGCGTTGTAGTCGTCCATGCCAGCGACGCACAAGACCAGCAGAACGTAGGTTGACCGCCACGGCAGGTGCGTGATCCCGACCCTGCAGACCACGAGGCCTCCGAAGAAGGCCACCAGCCAAATCACCTGGCTCCCCACTGCAAGAAAGCTCCTTGAGATCAAACAAATTCCAGTGATTAGGAGATCAAACAACTCATCATATATTGCATTTAATAATAATTGAACATATGCAGTTCAAACAAAAGTAAAATTGGAAGAGGAACGACAACCAGTCAAAAAGGGACTAATCATCTTACGTAGACGTGTTTGGTTCATCAGATGTAATGTAAACATAAATTTCATGGAGTAACACTGTTATTGTAAAAAGAGAAGTCCATATTACAACCTCGAACTATCACCCAAGTCTAATAAACAACCCTAAACGATGGAATCATCTATCTTACAACTCTGAACTATCGAAACCAAACAAGAAACAACTCTGAATTGATTTTTTATTGGTTTTTGACTAGTCAACGGTCCGGTGGCAACTATCGCATTCTGCAGGTTCTTTTTTCTACAACGGGGGCAGATCAAACATAGAGACCGCAATAGTTGGTTGTCTAGGTAATCATTCAACTATCAATAATACACACCTATGAACAGTTACATGGAGTTTTACATAACTTTCCTTCACGCATTCCCCCCCCCCCTCTTGAATTTAAGTGGGGGTGGGCCCCTCCTTTCCCCTACTTCCAATTACAGATTGCCAAGTAGCTAATTACGTAAAACTGAACATAACTCTATGTATGTGTACCATTGCTTCGAAAGACTGAGTTGGCATATCATCCTGAAATTTATGAAGTCATCGTAGGCACCTCGTCATCGACGGGAAAGTTTCCTCCCACTGAATGCGCACCGCCGGAAATCCTGAAATAAATCCAGGAATAAATGCGAGCACCAGGACTTGAATCCTGGTGGGCTGGGGATACCACAGTCCCTCTAACCATCCAACCATAGATTGGTTCGCTCCAGTGGAGTTTGGATTGAAAGGCTAAAATCCATTTCTTGTCTGTCTCAGGCTCATGCCAGTTCATTGTTTTTAGAGGTACTCGTGTCAGTTCATATGTGAGCTATATCAGCCCAGCCCTAGAAGAAAATTGGGCCCAAAGGCATGCTTTTGAAACATTTTAGAGTTTTTTCAAACAAAAAAACAGGATTTTCCCTATTTGGCACTTAAGGCGCCGGTCACTACTGTTCATTACTAGTGTTGGGAGCTGCTAAGTATCGCTCGCAGTGTCAGTCGTGTCGCTGATGCCGCCTGCGCTACATGGTCCTAGCCCAGCGAGCACAGTCAGAGCTAGGGACAAAAGCTCATGCCTATTTTATTTTTGGGGTTTTTATTACGTTTTTATTTTTGTCTGTTTAATTTCAAGTTGAAAAAATACACAAATCAAAAAATGTTCATGAGCTTGAAAAAATTTTAAAAAAATTATAAAGTGTTCATGAATTTAAAAAATGTTCACGCATCCAAGAAATGCTCACAAATTTGAAAAGGTTCACAAATATAAAAAATGTTCAATAAATCAAAGCAATGTTCGTGAATTTGAAAAGTGTTCATGAATTTCAGAAAAAATCTTGAATTTCCAAGATTTCACGAATTTATAAAATATTCATGGATTTGAAAATCATTACAAGTTTATAAAATTTTCATTAATTTTAAAATAAAATGAAAAAACTAACGAAAAAAGAATGAAAAACCAAGAGAAAACCAGAAAACTAGTAGATAACAAGGAATGAACAGAAAAAAAAACTATGGTAGGTTCCAACCATGGCCCCCACCCGTTTCCATGGGTGTTTGCGGAAACCAGTAACGGGTCGGCCCACGAGAAGCATACAACGGGCGAGCGTTATGGTTAGCGGTTTCTGTAAGCAATCTAAGCATTTGCGACTGGTGTTTCCTAACAAGCACCCACATTGGGAGGGTCGGGCTATTAGATGGGCCCGCCCATGTAGGCTTTTCTTTTGCACCGGTTTTAGGAAGCTTCAAAATGACAAGCGATAGGTGTAAGAGATCCATCCATTGGTATCCATTGTTCGTCCCATGCACCTCTCCCATTGCCGCTTCCATAGCTTTTGGATGCACCGCCCGCTAAAGAAAATTCTTTCATTGATAGTAAGACCGTGTCATAAGAAAAACAAAAGTTGGAAGAGCACTTTATCCCGATGGACATTGAGGTTATTTAGAAAATCCCACTCCCCATATGAAGGCAACATGACTTCTGGGCGTGGTACTTTGACAAACGTGATATTTTCTCAGTACAATTAGCCTACCACATCACACAGGAGAAAAGGCAGGCTTGTCTACAAGGCCGGGTGACGAGCTTTGGCATGAAACAAGTGGAGAAAAACTCGTGCTTGCACTAGAAGATATTGGTCCCTTCAGAAGTTCATGTGTTCTTGTGGTGTCTAGCTACACACTCACTCCCAACTATTGGTGTGCTAGCGCACAGGAACATGCACCGGAGAATAAGGGAAAAAATATGCGGACATTCTCACTATTAAAGGTATTTGTTCTTAGAGTGCACTATGTCAAAGTGTGTATGGGAGCTCTTCGATGATAAAGTTATGGTGTTACCGTACTCCACGCGGGAACCGCACGCTCGGGATTGGCTATTTGCTCTATTTGACCATTTGTAACATGATGAACTCATTAGAGTTCTAGTCCTTCTTTTGAGCAATATGGCACCATCGAAGGAAGGTGATGCATGAGGACATTATCCATAGTCCATTGTCAGTGAAGAGCTTCGCTGATCGCTTCCTTGTTGATTGGGAGATGACTGTGGCTTATAAGGCTCCTAACTACCCACAGCGGGGACGATGACACATCCTCGATGGATAGCGACCTATGTGGTTTCTTAAGATTAACGGAGATGTTGGAGTTGCGAAGAATAGTAGCACACGTGATGTTGTAGTGGTCACACGAGATATCAATGGTGAATACTTGGGCATGTCTGCTCTCCTTTTTGCAAGGCTAGATACCTCGGAGACCCTCGAAGCTCTGTCCTTCCAAAAACATGGCGAACATTTTCAACACATATATTCAACTTTTTTTGTAAAATATGATCATTTTCTTTAAATGTGATGACATTTTCAAGTGTTATGAACAATTTTATTATAACTATTCTTTTGAATAGTATGAAACATTTTTCAAAATTACGTGGACAAATTTTAGATTGTTTAAACATTGTTTAAAATGCCATGAACATATTATCGCGTGAACAATATCATGAACAATTTTTTACTTTGCCCGCTGGTGAAGGACTCCCTAGTTTGGTGACCTCTTGGGCTGTAATTTTCACGGGCATGGGTCTTTGGCTGCATCATACATATTCATGAGCCTACCCGTAGGTATTTCTTCGTCAAATGGTACAAACTTTTTTTACAAATTACCTGAACAAATTTTAAAATTTCATGAACATTTAAAAAAAATCTCATTAACATATTCTTAAATGTGTGAACATTTTTCTTCAATTGAATGAACAATTTTCAAATTTGCAAGAACAAGTTCTGACACGTGATGAACATTATTTTAATGGAGAGGACGTTTTTAAAAATTAAATAAATTGTTAATCTTTGACACAGAATATCTTGAAATACTATAAATGAAAGTAAAAAGGTTATAAAAGTTGAAAAAAGAACAAATCAGACAAAATTGGGCCCGCCCACCAGAGGCTTCCCTTGATGCGAGGCAAGCATTCGTCTCGCTAGAAGTGAGATAAAGAATGTTCATACTCCCAATCAACACCTTATGTAGAAAATTACTTGTAAATGCCTTACGCTTCCTGTGTGGATCGGCCACTAGCATGACCCAATAACTTCACAATATTTTCATATTTGGAAATATGTATAGTTCAAAAAATTGTTAAGTATGTTAATACAAAAAAATATTGCAAAAATAATAATTTCGTGTAACTCAATATGTAATTATATATATACAAAAAATGTTCATGCATTGTTTTAAAATATTGCCGCATACAAAATATATTCACGTAGCAAAAGATATGTTCATCTGTTTTAGAAAAGTGTCCATATATTTTAAGAAAAAATTGTGCATGTTTGAATGTGTGTCCATATAATTTGAAAAAGGGAATTTCCAAGCATTAGTCCATAAAACAAGGTACAGAAAACAAAATGTAAGAAATTAGTCTAAAAGATGAGAGGAGAAAACAATAAAGGGAAGATGAATGAAAGTAAAGGATAAAACTAAACACAAGCAAACGGCTCAAAAACACGAGGGAGTGCATGTTTGCACGACAATTAGTTGGAACGGGTGTAGAATATGAATTGGCCCAACCAAGGTAGTCAACATCGGATTGAACCTCCAATCATAGGATCGCAAATTGTAGACTCTTAAGTATCAGTGTCATAGAAATGAAGATTCTACTAACCAAAATCGTAGAATTAGAGTGGTTAGTTTGGATTGTAAAGTCGTAGAATCATGATTCTGACTACCTTAGCCCTGATCATGATAGTATGTTTTGGTGTCTATCGTTGTGAAATTGAGAAAGAAAAAAGTAGTTGTCACATTAATCATGTTGTGGTGTGCTTACAAACGTTATTGATCCAAATATCATAACTGTAAGCTCCAACCAATTCCTATGATGAGGACTACCGTTAGCCCCCGTAGTTACGGATGTTTAAATTCTACAAATATAAGATTCTGTCACAACAGCTTGCATAGCGGAACGGGTCAACTCAATTATCATGTACTTCCATTTATAAAATTTTCTTGTAATGTTCATGAGAATTTGGCCCTGCCTAGATCCGATGTTTTTGTATTAACGAGGTGAGGACTTGGTAGGACAAGAGGGGCAAGCATTAGGGGCATCATCAAGCATGGAGACGAAGGCAGCTGGGCAAGCGCATAACGAAAGATGATGAGGCTTCCAATGGAGATCTCGGGACTTTAAAATCATCGTGATGATGTCAAAGATATGAACAAAAAATGCAAGATTACACTTTATAGTTTATAGTTTCCTCATAGATATGTGTCACGTGTCCTTAGTATTGGGATAGGCCAGCATTTTGTCAATAATATGTTAAAGACAATTTTAAGTGGTTTTAAGAGTGTCGGTTCAGGGAGGACTTCACCCAAGAGATGGATTACCACCCCTATCTTGATGTTTGAATCCCCCTTTCGCCTCCTTAAATATCCCCTAATGTGTTGTTATATTTGTGTTTTGTTTTAGTTAAAAGTGCATTGTAGTTGCAAGTCCGCGCATATTATAAGTGTGCTCCTTCAGTTTGCTCGATTTTGATCCAGTCAAAAGCTGGAATTGTTTTTTAACAAAAGCTTGCTTGAGACCATAGCTTCAAGGGGGCCTTCCTCCCGTGGGTTCGATAACTCAAGGTCACCTCGGGGGAAATAGGCGAGAATCCTTTCTGGTCCATTTCCCGGTCACCAAAGGAAGTAATCAATACCGTCAACCAGATAGTAGCCCATGTTGTATTCATGCCCATTGATAGTATAGTGGCAAGGATGAGCTTTTCCTTCAGTCAACCTAGCAAACAATGGTGATCGCTACAACACATTGATGTCACTGTGAGACTCGGGTATGCCAAAGAAAGCATGCCAAATTCAAAGGTCCCGTGCTGCAACTACTTCAAGAATGATGGTGGGCTTCTTAACATGACCCTGATATTGCCATTGTAAAGTTTTTGGACAGTTCTTCTATTGCCAATGCATACAGTGTGATCCGAACAAACCTGGCCACCCTCTTGCTCCCGAGATTGCCAAGAGCCTCTCGTTGCCTGCCACAATTGGTTCTCACAGGTACTATGGTCGAAACACCATGATCATGGCAGTTGTAAACATCGCCATGGCATCTTCGCATGTGCTCTCGGACATCCGTAGGTACTCATCCCACGAATCAGTGGTCGTGCCACATGCAAGCACCCGTAGTGTGGCCGTGCACTTCTGGTAACCAGATAACCCAATCCTTCCCACAACATCTTTATTCAAGATCCCTGTTCAAGAATTCGTCCGATTAACCAGTTAACTTGCCGATTAATCCCTACTCGTAGGGTCACCGAGTAGCGGATAAACCGATAAATCGTCTGATTAATTGATTAAATGGCCGATTAACTTGTCGATTAGCCTATTAATCCCCTACTCGTCAGCCAACCGAGCAGCTAGCAGTTAACGATTTCCTCAACAATGTTCAAGATGAAGTAGTCATCAAAGGACCAGATGCACCATCACCGTCTCATCTGTGTAGTCCTCCTCGCCGGAGGAGCCGTCGGACAACTCAACATAGTGCTCGTATATGTATTCCATATCCGAATCCATTGCTTCAAATAAGAAGGGACAAAAGTATTTAGCTCGGGCAATTCACCGAGCAGTTGCCCGACATGGTGAGCATGATAGGAGTCAATGGTACCTACGCAGTAATCAGAGGAGAGGTGTGGAGCGGCGGCGGAGGAAAAGCGGCGTGGAGCCCGGGTGTATTGTTGGAGGTGACACACTCACCGAGTTCCGGCAGGGGTGGGGCGTGGCGGCGGGGGTCGTGGAGTGGCAGCGAAGTCAAAAGAGAAAGACGAAAGGAGAGAAAATGTGAGGATGCGCGGGGTCTAAGAGCGGTTTTGGGTGGGCCGGGGGTGTCGGAGCCCTGCATGGGCGCTGTCCAAACTCCTGCAAAGCACCCCCCCCCCCCCCCGGTCTCGTGTTTGCTGGAAAATGTACGTCCGGATCGCTCGGCGGACCGATATAGACCGACGTTGGATGCATGGCTCAACACGTCGAAACCGTGCAGTCTTAACGGTTGCAAGTGGTTTGAGAGTTCGCTTTGGAGGTGCCCCCAAGTCCTTTTGAGGCTTTGGCTAGAGATGCTCTAATATTTCGACATGTTTATTTTGGCTGATAAGAAGAGAAAAAAAAAGGGCTATCTGATTTATAAAACGAAACTGTTTTTCATTCGAGAAAACAAGTTAAAATGGAAGTTTTCTCATTGGAAAACATAGTTTGCCAACTGGAGTCTACTCTTTCCGATTGAACAATTGGAAAAGAAAAAACATGGTGCCGGGCTGCCGGGCGACGCGGCTGTCCCGATTGCAGCATGGTCGCACAGTCGGCGGTGGTGTCGGCCAGTCGGTGCGCACCCCACGCGAGCGAGGGAAGGTGCAACGCAACCGCGTACTGCATACAGAACGGCAAGGAAGACGTGTGGAGTCGCTCGTAACCCAGCAGGCACGCACGTCGACGTCGGAAAAAGTCAAATCCCGTTCGGCATGGGAAGATTCCCGCAGCCCGCCCCGCCCCGCCCCGCCCCATGTTACCGCTGCCACCGTCGCCTCCAGCTCACTGCAGAACCGAACCTAGTTTTGTCCCCCCGCGCCTCCCCTCACGGCCACGGGAGAAAGAGACGACCAAGGAAGACGCCGTCGACGCGTCCTCAGCCGGGCTCCCCGGTGTGTGTGATCGGGTCATCGGCGCCGCATGGACGCGCACGCACGCACGCCTGGCTGGCCTGGAGCGACCGGTGCGCGCGCGGAGCGCGGCAGCTTCCGCCCGGTGGCCTGCCCGTCCGTCTGTCTCTACGTGGTACGGCGGCCTCTGCTGACCTCTGTAACGAAAAACTCGTGCCGATACTGCATTCCACCTTCCACCCGTCCCGCAGCGCACACGTATACTATACGTACGTGGATCGGCCAACTGATTGCCCTCACTGTCAGTGTCAGGACAAGTAGCGTGAGTACAAAAGATTGGTTAATGATACGATGCTTGGCTGGGAAAGGGAAATAAACGAGGGAAAATAAATAAATGCCTGAACTAAAAGAGCGGTAGCGTGGAAGAGAACGTTGATCAAACAGCAGTAGCAGCAGAATATGTGAAGGACGACATCTCCGTCGGTGCAACTAATTGCCGATGGAGCACGAGGGGGTAAAGAAAGAGAAAAGAAGCTACGCTTTTGGCGCCAACAATGATTTTCTCACGGCCCCAACAGTTAGGTGCCCACATGCTCGCACGTAGTACTAGTAGGGTGCACAAAGCGGACGCAGGCCATGCTGATGGCCATTTTTGAAACAGGGTGCGCTGGGGATAACCATCATCACGAGATAAACTAAAAGGGAGGGAGAAGAAATGAGTGAACGAGCAGCGAATCCGTTGGTGCATGCCATTCACCTCTGCTCTGCTTCCGTCCATCCACCATGGCCATGGCATGCATCCTGGCCTAACCAAAGCTGTTATTTTCATCAGCCTCCTAACTCTGCCAAACCGAACCATCAGGAGGCCAGTCCAAGCGCGACTGACTTGCTGAAACCACGCGACAGGAGCGTGTGTGTCCCAAACCTTGACGAGATGGCCAGCCATTCTCGGCCCCAATCGCGCCGGAGCCGGGGGTCAAAGTTTAGGCGAGTGGGATCGCACTCGCACGGAGTCTCACCATGCGCAGTCGCAGTTCGGTACGGAGTTTGGACACGTACAGATACGTAGGTCCATGTTCAGGTCCTCCATAGAGCAGACTGCGACAGCGCAACGGCCTCGCCGAGCCATCTCCGTATACGTTTTCCTGGCTGACACTAATTGACACTGCATTTTTGGCAGCTAATTACCACACGCTTCCCTGAATGAAGATAAAAACTCCGTAATTAAATGAAAAATAAAGGCGTACTCTGTAACCGTTTGGTATATTCGTCATCACACACACACAAAACCTCCAAGCAAACCAGATCATAGAGAAGAGACGAGGGTAAACCGAGCGTCGCCCTCCGTCGCATCAAGCAAAGCCGCCCGAGGTTGAAGGTAACTAACGCACTCGTCGCTGTCCTCTTTGCGTGCTCGGGATGCTCGGGTCGCTAATTTTCCGGTGCTTTCGCGGTACAGTGGTCGGTAGGGGGGTTTATTGCGTCCGCTCGCTTTGCTCGCTTGAGCCGCACTCAAAGGCGGATCACCACCACCAGCTTTTCCTTCCGTTAGTTGCTCCTCCAACCGAATCGGGTGGGGGGGGCTCGCGGCTCCGATGTCGGTGGATCTGCTGCTTAGATTATGGTTGAGACTAGGGGTGGTTTGAGATGCAGATCCGGTGTTTGTTAAAATGTCTCTGAGCTAAGAGGTTCTCTATATTTTGTTGTTGATGTTGTTGGTGGAGGTTCTTTAATCATTATGGTCTGTTTTGTTATGCTTTTCTTACGACTTTCTTGATCTTGAAGAAACTGGCAGAGTGTTATGATTTTTCTTTTTGGTATAAGAGCGCAGATGGCTTGTATTTTGATGATTTGAATATATTTTCTTTATTTTGTTTCTTTCATGTGATGTGCAGAAATAATGCATTGTAGTAGTACTTGAGAAATTTGTCACATAACAAAAGGAAGTTCTGCTATTTGTTGACTTTGTTAGCTACAAGCATGTGACAACCCATGACCTTGGACTGTGTAAACAAGTGCCCTGCCTGTCAGTATCTTTCCTAAGTGATGCCTTCAAGAGAGAAGAAAGACGAGGAGTCTTTCTTAGTCTATTAGCTGCACTAATCAGATGACAGTGACTTGTTGTCAAAGAAAAATCAAATGACAGTGACTTAAGAGTAGGACCATAGAGAATTCTGTATTTTCGTGGCTGCACTCCTTTTTCTCTTGAAATAAGATATATATATATATATATATATATATATATATATATATATATATTCAGAGCTCAAATCTGAGAGTACTACCATGGATGCCGGAGCTTTCCTGTGGAAGGTTCAGCCACTGCATTTTAACCAGTAAAAAACTGCAAGTGGTTAATGGTGATTGGTGAGATTTGAGAGAGTAGAGTGTCGTTGGGGCAAGCAACGGCATCAACATCAGGCTCCTGATTTTGACCGTGTCTGGGCTTTGAAGGCTTCCATTGCATGCTCCCATTGGTTGGACACAGCAAGGCAGCATTTCTTACATCTCAACCGAACACTCTAACTTCAGCATCCTAAGGTGATTTTGTCCTCAAAATTACTCTGCTGCTGGCATAGTTGACCATCGATTAAAATAGTCCATGTGCTTGCCCCCAATTATTCTTCCACGCTATTCATGTCCTTGGTTCATGGGATACGAGTACACAGCCACTTCCTCTGTATTTATTTTGTATGCATACACTGAACTTCAGAGATAAGAATGAGAAAAAAAGGGCCCGGAACCTTCAGATCTGATCACACACTAATTAATTATTCCATAACAGCGTGGTATTTTTTTTTCTGATTGGTTAGAGTGAGGAGGTTGGTGGTGTGTCATGGACTCGTCTGAACCCTTTTCTATCAGCGCAAGTTTGGTGGGCTCATGGGTGGCATGAGAGCGGCACTTTGCCTTGCGAGACCAGCCCACACACACCTACTCAATTTATTCCGGCTTCTGAATTCTGACCGGTCTCCACACGGTTAATTTTCCACAGCGAGCAAAGGGGTAGATCCAACCTGGTGGCCTCGGGCAACGGGGTATATAAGGAGTTGCAGCCTCCTCTCTGCATACAACCCGTGGGCAGCAGCAGCTTCTTCTCTGCATACACCAAGAAGTCGCCTCCCTTGCTTTCCTTCCTCCAGCAGTGCGCGCCCCTCCTCTCGAGATCTTCCCCGAGTTCCTGAGATCTGGTGAGCGTCTTCCTCCCTGATCTGGTTAGGTTTGGTCTGTGGTTTGGTGCCTGATCTTTGCGAGGAGAGTGGCTTCCATGCTGTGGATGCTGTTCTTTTCTCGGCTTCTCTGAAGATGCTTGCTGCCTTCAGATCTGGCCGGTGGTTGGTTTGAGATTCATTGTCTTGATTTAGTTAGTGGTTTGGATAGTAGGTGCCCCGTGCTGTGATTTTCGTTTGGCCTGCTGTGTGTTGAAGCTGCCGGTGGATCGGATGATTGGTGTGATCTCCGTTCAGTCTGTCATGCTCCTCGTATGCAGTCTGCAGAAGTAGGCGCAGCGTTTTTTTACCCTCAAATTAGATCATGCTGTGATGTTGCTAGCATCTCATGCTTGTTTGCTGAATTAATTGGGTAGAAGATTTCTTATAACATATCTGTAGTTTTAACTCTGAGAGCATTTCTGTGACTTACTGTCTTTCTTAGATCTGAATCTCCATTGCTTCAGTTTTTCATCTCTGAGATGTGTGATAACTGATAAGAGCTGTCGATGCTCTGTTTTTCAGTCCTCTGAAGACGATTCTTTCCTGTCATCGCAGGTTGTAAGCAGCCAAGATGGTGAAGATCTGCTGCATCGGAGCTGGCTACGTGGGCGGCCCAACCATGGCCGTCATTGCCATCAAGTGCCCGGCGATCGAGGTTGTTGTCGTCGACATCTCCAAGCCCCGCATTGACGCCTGGAACAGCGACACCCTCCCCATCTACGAGCCCGGCCTCGACGACGTTGTCAAGGCCTGCAGGGGCAAGAACCTCTTCTTCAGCACTGATGTTGAGAAGCATGTCGCCGAGGCCGACATCATCTTCGTGTCCGTGAACACCCCCACCAAGACCCGCGGCCTGGGAGCCGGCAAGGCCGCCGACCTCACCTACTGGGAGAGCGCCGCCCGGATGATCGCCGACGTGTCCAAGTCGGACAAAATCGTCGTCGAGAAGTCCACCGTGCCTGTCAAGACCGCCGAGGCCATCGAGAAGATCCTGACCCACAACAGCAAGGGCATCAACTACCAGATCCTGTCCAACCCGGAGTTCCTCGCCGAGGGCACGGCGATCGAGGACCTGTTCAAGCCCGACAGGGTGCTCATCGGCGGCCGGGAGACCCCCGGGGGCCAGAAGGCCGTCCAGGCCCTCAAGGAGGTGTACGCCCACTGGGTGCCCGAGGCGAACATCATCACCACCAACCTGTGGTCGGCCGAGCTCTCCAAGCTGGCCGCCAACGCGTTCCTGGCGCAGAGGATCTCGTCCGTGAACGCCATGTCGGCGCTGTGCGAGGCCACCGGCGCCAACGTGTCGGAGGTGTCGTACGCCATCGGCAAGGACTCGCGGATCGGGCCCAAGTTCCTGAACGCCAGCGTGGGGTTCGGCGGGTCGTGCTTCCAGAAGGACATCCTGAACCTGGTGTACATCTGCGAGTGCAACGGCCTGCCGGAGGTGGCCAACTACTGGAAGCAGGTGATCAAGATCAACGACTACCAGAAGAGCCGGTTCGTGAACCGGGTGGTGTCGTCCATGTTCAACACGGTGTCCGGCAAGAAGATCGCGGTGCTCGGGTTCGCGTTCAAGAAGGACACGGGCGACACCCGGGAGACGCCGGCGATCGACGTGTGCAAGGGCCTGGTGGGCGACAAGGCCCAGGTGAGCATCTACGACCCGCAGGTGACGGAGGAGCAGATCCAGCGGGACCTGGCCATGAACAAGTTCGACTGGGACCACCCGATGCACCTGCAGCCGACCAGCCCCACGGCGGTGAAGCAGGTGAGCGTGGTGTGGGACGCGTACGAGGCCTGCAAGGGCGCCCACGGCGTGTGCATCCTCACCGAGTGGGACGAGTTCAAGAAGCTCGACTACCAGAAGATCTTCGACAACATGCAGAAGCCGGCCTTCGTGTTCGACGGCCGCAACGTGGTCGACGCCGAGAAGCTCAGGGAGATGGGCTTCATCGTCTACTCCATCGGCAAGCCGCTCGACGGCTGGCTCAAGGACATGCCCGCCGTGGCCTAAGTTCACCTCGTCGCCCCGCCGGATCGGAGGAAGAGCAAGAAGTGGTTTGACCATCATTCATTATTTATAGTTTGCATTTTGCAGGAGAAGCATCTACATTTTCTCTGTCGGCCATAAAATTTTAGTAAATCTTCATGTCTTGTCAAGTTTCGATTCGATACATGTTTGCGTCTGTAGATCTTACTTATAATCAAATCCTCGGGCCCCTGTGCTGCCTGAGGAGGTTTTCCGTTGTATCCCATGAACGAACTTTGTAGCCTGTTTTGCTGAAATCATTACAGAATCAATGTGTTTTTTCGCCAAGTTTGCAGCTGCTCCTCGTTTGCTCGTGTGTTTTGCTTCACTCTAGTAGCTTGTTGGCCAGTAGCGTAAAATCGACTAGTAGTCACATGATCCTCTCTGAACCAGAAGGACCCAGGAATGGAGTTTCAGTTTCCTCTGCCGCGGAATATGTTGCAGGGATCAGACAGAGACAGAGAGGCCTACCCATGGCGAGACAACCGGCATCGACGCGGCCCGGTGATGCGTGGGGCAGCAGGCCCGTCTCGCCGCCGGGTCGGCACGCATCTCTACCGGCCTACCGCACACGTCTTCCAGTTCCAGCTTCCATCTTTCCACGGTGTGGGATGCTATTCCCCATTCCGCGCCGGCCCGGCGCCCACGGCAAAGGCAAAGTCGTCGATCGACGCCTGTGAACAACAGGTGGAGTGCGCGTGGATGATGCCGGCCGGCGATCGCGTCAGACAAGTTTGATGATCGAATCCGCAGCGGTGCGGCGGCACGTGCTGGGTGCTGCAGGTCAAGGTCGATCGCCAAGTGGTGCGTGCAACGGCGCGGAGGCGCGGACGCGGCGTGCATGTGTGCCAGTCGACGACCAGACCTGGACCGCGTCGCCTAGGTGGGTGGAGCGGCGTTCGTCCCACTTTCCCACCGACGCCCACGTACATATACGTAGTAGTACGTGGTTGTGTGCGCGCGCGACACCTTTCTCCAGCTCCGGTTCACACACGTAAACACGCTCATTTCTCCAGCTCCCACACCTTTCTCGACGCCGATTGTTCCGGGAGCAACTATACAATAGAAAACAGGCTTATGGTAGAAAAATAGAAAAAATCGTCCTGGGTCGTCAGATCGAACTTGGATGGCCATATTCTACTGAAGAGATATGTGCGCTCTTCTTTGCCAAGTAGTCCCTCATTTTCAAGTTATTTTACTTCCGATCTCCGGTCATGTCCCTCTCCTTCCAATGCGAGCGGCGGCGGCTGAGGCCTGAAAAATCCCCAAGCCTAGCCCTAATGGTGTGCCCGTATCCCTCTAGCTTGTCGAAGATGGCGGCGGCGTAGATCCTGTACCTAGCTGGGCGACCTTGTCCACCGGAGGCGGCGTTCCATCTCCGCCCCCACGAATCCTGGTCGTCTCTGTGACGCCCCCGATTCAATCGTACACTAATCATACACGCAAACGTGTACGATCAAGATCAGGGACTCACGGGAAGATATCACAACACAACTTTACAAATAAAATAAGCCATACACGCATCATATTACAAGCCAGGGGCCTCGAGGGCTCGAATAGAAGAGCTCGATCATAGACGAGTCAGCTGAAGCAACAATATCTGAGTACAGACATAAGTTAAACAAGTTTGCCTTAAGAAGGCTAGCACAAACTGGGATACAGATCGAAAGAGGCGCAGGCCTCCTGCATGGGATCCTCCTAAACTACTCCTGGTCGCCGTCAGCGGGCTGCACGTAGTAGTAGGCACCTCCCGAGTAGTAGTAGTCGTCATCGACGGTGGCGTCTGGCTCCTGGGCTCCAACGTCTGGTCGCAGCAATCGGGTATAGAAAGGGGGAAAAGAGGGAGCAAAGCAACCGTGAGTACTCATCCAAAGGACTCGCAAGCAAGGAGCTACCCTACATATGTATGCATTGGTATCAAATGGAATAAGGATATCATATGAGGACTGAAATGCAGAATGTCGGAATAAGAGGGGGATAGCTAGTCCTCCGAAGACTACGCTTCTGGCAGCCTCCGTCTTGCAGCATGCAGAAGAGAGTAGACTGAAGTCTTCCAAGTAGCATCGCATAGCATAATCCTACCCGACAATCCTCTCCTCGTCGCCCTGTTAGAGAGCGATCACCGGTTGTATCTGGCACTTGGAAGGGTGTGTTTTATTAAGTATCCGGTTCTAGTTGTCATAAGGTCAAGGTACAACTCCAAGTCGTCCTGTTACCGAAGATCGCGGCTATTCGAATAGATTAACTTCCCTGCAGGGGTGCACCACATAACCCAACACACTCGATCCCATTTGGCCGGACACACTTTCCTGGGTCATGCCCGGCCTCGGAAGATCAACACGTCACAACCCTACCTAGGCACAACAGAGAGGCCAACACGCCGGTCTAAATCCTATGGCGCAGGGGTCTGGGCTCATCGCCCATTGCACACCTGCACGTTGCGAACGCGGCCGGAAGCAGACCTAGCCTAGCAGGCGTTCCAGTCCAATCCGGCGCGCGCCGCTCAGTCGCTGACGTCATGAAGGCTTCGGCTGATACCATGACGTCGAGTGCCCATAACTGTCCCCGCGTAGATGGTTAGTGCGTATAGGCCAGTAGCCGGACTCAGATCAAATACCAAGATCTCGTTAAACGTGTTATCTTGAAATAACCGCGAACGCCGACTAGGGCCAGGCCCACCTCTCTCATAGGTGGTCTCAACCTACCCTGTCGCTTCGCCACAAAGATCCACTCAGAGGGCCGTCGGGACAAACGTCCTTTCGGACCCAATCCGTGAATCACTCGCGGGTACTCCTACGAGCCGACCCGTCTTTAGTCACCACAAGTATCATATATTATGTATAGGTATATATCCGTGATCAACTCCCGAGTGATCACGGCCCGATAGTATAGCATGGCAAACAGACACGAATGTATGGCCATTGATGGTAAACTAGCATCCTATACTAAGCATTAGGATTGCAGGTAAGGTATCAACAGTTGTAGAAACAATGACAGGCTATGCATCAGAATAGGAGTAACGAAAAGCAGTAACAGGCTACACTACTCTAATGCAAGCAGTATAGAGGAGAGTAGGCGATATCTGGTGATCAAGGGGGGGCTTGCCTGGTTGCTCTGGCAAGAGAGAGGGGTAGTCAACACCGTAGTCGTACTGGGTAGCAGCGGCGTCGGTCTCGGTGTCTAGCGAGAGAAGAGGGGGAAGAAACAATAAATATTTAAGAAAACAGATGCATAGCGATGCATGACATGACAAGTATCGGTGCTAGGGGTGCCCTAACGCGGTATGAGGTGATACCGGCGAAGGGGGGGAAACATCCGGGAAAGTATCCCCGGTGTTTCGCGTTTTCGGGCAAAGGAGCCGGAGGGGGAAAGTTGCGAATTCGATAGGTTAGGGATGTGTGGCGGACGAACGGGCTGCGTATCTGGGTTCGTCTCGTCGTTCTGAGCAACTTTCATGTACAAAGTTTTTCCATACGAGCTACGGTTCATTTTATATTAATTTTAAAAGGTTTAAATAGCATTTATTTAATTAACTTAATTCAACATTATCCAGAACAGTGCACGCTGACGTCAGCATGACGTCAACCTGACGTGTGGGTCCAGTGGGACCCACCTGTCATACACTGTTAGGTTGATTAGGGTTTAGGTTAAAGTAACTACTGCTTAATTAAACTAACAGGTTAATTAGATTAATTAAATATGATTAATTAACTTAATGAGTTCATTAATTAATTATTTCATTAATTATTTTATTCATTTATGTATTTATATATTCATTTATTTATTTTTATTTTTTTCTTTCATTTTCGTTCTCAAGGGGGTGGGCCCCGTTTGTCATAGGGCCAGGGGCCTTAACGGGTTCTGGCGCTCGGGTGCCGGTGTCACCCGAGCGGGCGCTGGGCAGCGGGCGCCATTGCAGGCGAGGCGCCCATCGGGCGGACGAGCGCGGGGCGGCAGTGAGCCGCAGCGGCATAGCGGCAGGGGGGGCGCCGCGGTGGGGCAGAGCGGGCCGGCGGTGTGCGCGTGAGAAGGAGGGCGCGGGCAGCGTGGTCAGAGAAGCGGGGCTGGCGCGCGACGAGGAAGATCCGGGGCGCGGGCGACGCATGAGTACGCGCGTGCGCAGTGCGGGGCGAGCGGCGGCGCTTCGGGTGGAGGACGCGGGCAGGTACGGGGCGCGGCCAGCGCGCGCAGCCGTGGCGAGGGCGCTCTCGGGCGCGGCAGCAGCGAGCAGAGGGCATGCCGCGCGCAGGGGGAGGGCGCGGTGGTGAGGGCGACCACGGCGGGGTGGGCACGCGGTCGACGTGAGGCTAGTTGAGTGGCGGCGAGCGCGGGTACGCCGGACGAGGCATGGTCCATGGCGCAGCGATTGCGAGCGTGGCCGCGGGCGACGTCGAGCAGTGCGTGGGTGAGGGACAGAGGGGAGAGGAGGAGCGGGAGGTGCTCACGACGGCCGTAGGGGATGGGCAGCGGGGCGTGGGGAGGACGACGGGGGAAGCAATCCCGCGAAGGCGTCCGGCGAGGTGGCGTTGGCGACGGCGGAGCGGTCCTCACGCGGCGACGGTGTCCTGTGGTGGCTTCAGGGAGGACTGCGCGGTGTAGGAGGGAGAGGAAGGAGACCGGGAGGGGCGGCGCCTGGTGACCAAGCTCAGCGGCGGGGCACGGGGCTGGGTGCCGGAGACGACGAGCGGCGTGGGGAAGGGGGGTTGGGGCCCTCTGCCCCGATCCAGACGGGGAAGGGGAGAGAGGCGTGTGGGAGGGAACGAGTGGGGGAAGTGGGGTGGGTGGTTAGGGTTTCCCCTAGTGGGGTGGATATAGGGGGTGTGGGGTGCAACCGGGCCGGCCTGGCGGCCCGATGACCTGCTGGGCCGTGGCCCAGGGGGGGGGGGGGGAGTTCTTCTATTTCCTTTTTTATTCTTTGTTAGTTTTGTTTTCTATTTTTTATATTTTCTTTTCTCTTTTTTTGTAGTTTTTTTAGTTTTAGTTTTATAAAAATTACCACTAGTGCCTAAATTTGTATTTATCAACAAACTACTGTAAGATTAATTCTTAACCCATAATAAAATAGTTTTAGCATTTTATAAATTCAATAGACATCTGTTTAATTGTTTTCACTACTGTTTTAATTGTTTTAGAGCCTTTAAACATTTTATCAAAGTTTGGTTTCTCCACCATAATTACGTACGATTTATTTGACACAACCCGAACATTTCAGTTTTGATATTTGAAAATTTTACTATTTACCTTTAATTGAATTTGAATTTGAATCGGTTTCGAACTAACATGAGATTAGCGATAGTAACCGAAGTGACGTGGCATCATTAGCAGAGAATTACTGTAGCTTAATTATCCGGGCGTCACAATTCTCCTCCACTACAAGAAATCTTGTCCCAAGATTTAAGAGGGGAGTAAGGGGGAAGAATAGGTTACGAAATTCTAACGGTTCTTCTAGGTCTTAGTTGCTCTTCTCGAAGAGGTCGATCCATTACGTTTATGTCTTTGTCCACTGCTTCAGGTCATCATTATGAAGTCGTAATCCTTTCTTCAGGGGTTCCTTTGTACTTACGAATAGGTAATGGGGCAGATCGACAATGACAGAATGCCATAAGGGTAATAATCTGGGATTAACCCATGAATGGGCATATGAGAACCTCTCGAGATGAACAATTAAAACACATCGAGAGTAAAGTTCGAATGTACAATAAGAAGTTTCAAGCAGCCAGGCAATCGTTCGATGCCCAGAAAGAAGGTGAAAGGGGTTCAGAGCAACGAGAACAAGTATTGCGTCTGATACCAGAATAGATCACTAGGCAGGTGGCCCGTGAATTACATATGAAGTCAAGCGCGAGGAATAACTTTGACAACAGGATGCACAGAAGAGTCAGGTTTCGATCCTGTGGAACTGTGGGTTATGGGCCCACCATGTGGTTAAAGAAGGAAGGGCATGGACATCTTGCACGGTCATGATAGCAAGGCATGTCAGTGAATAACCGGTCAGTTATGCTGGTAGCATCATTGGTACCAAGGGCGAGGGACAAAGAGAACCATTTTCCTGCTCGTTGAACAAGGCGGACCATTAGGCAAAGTTCTCATCCATCGGTGGATACCAGAATGTCATCAACAATAGTATCAGGGTCTTACTGAGAGAGTTATACACTGAGGTGCTTATAAAAGCAGTGACGTATTGCTGCTTAGATCATATAAACCTCAAGAAGGTTAAACAGAACAATGGAAAGGAAAAATGTGATTAACAGATTAAACAGAACAATGGAAAGGAAAATGTGTTTAAACACATATTTCAGGGGTATATCCTTCCCAAGAACAAGCAGAGTATGATATCCAAGACCGGATAGAAGGTAGAAAACCACTTAAGTAAGGGGGAGGAAGCTCATGATATTACACATACAACGGTGTTTGGATAATTGAGCAGGAAACATTTAGCATTAGCTTCAATGTTCTTGTTCAAAATCGGAGTACCATGGACATGCTTCGAGATAGCATTGACATGGTCATCCGGTGAAGATCAGACTTTGGAAACAAAAAGGATCCATCTGGAACAACTTATAGGATAACTCTTACAATTTCCACACGGAATAATGACTAACCTTGCCAAAAAGGAAACTATAACAATAGGTCCTCAAGCCAGGTGTGCTAGGCATGACATCACCTTACCGGGTCATATAAGGATCAATGTTATAACTCCTGGAATTATGTTCTAACCATCATATCTGACCGAGATTCAGATCTGATTGGTGTCAGGATAACTCAGACTCAGGATGCCCGAGAAGAAAAGATGCAACACAAATTAATGCAAGCACATCCTAAGATTCTCGGGAAATGAACCATGGAAGCAAGTTCCGAAACCAGAGTTCATCATTAAACCAAGGAGAGGATGAGGAAGTGGCTGACGGACTCAGCGATAATTCAACGAGGTATCCAAAAAGATGCATCTCCTCAATTATGTGGATAAGGAGATAGCATTTGTCAGATCAAATGATATAATGAAGCATGTTTGAGGAAAACATACACAATTAAACATTGGTAGAAGGTGCGCCCGAAATATGGGTTGGGCTGCACAACCAATGTCAGAATGGTGATTCAATAATCAATAGTCTAAGAATGAATGGCCGACCATTAACTTCAAAGCAATAGGGTTGCTAGAAAGGCAGAATCCAAACAGCACCGTTCACTTGTTGGTACCCCGGTTGGAATCAACGCGAGGACCAAGAAAGAATGGTGATGATGAGAAGTATCACTATACCAAGAATTCTTAAGAGGTGGAGCAATCCTCACAACATCCTTGATATTAAAAGATGGTAATACTCCAAGGTAAAGAAGAACAAATGATGGATAGCAAGGAACTCAAGGTATAACACAAAACACGAACAAGTTTGTCTTGAACGGAAGGCAATAAAGTGGTCGAAGATATCACAAATCATCGGGGGCAGGGATAGTATTTCTCATCATGAACTCAATTGATATCCTGGGAGAGCTCATAAGGTCGATGATGACATTTGTCGAGAGATTTCATGAAGATGTAATCAATCAACGACGACATCAGGTCAAAGGAATGATGAAGCGGAAGGTTATTGGAACCATGGGTAGGACACAAACTTGAAATCAAGCTTGTTGTTCAAGGCGAACTGATATGATGAGGAAGATCGACGTAAGCTTAGCTCATCATCGAAAGTTGTGCTCCAGGATTAAGGACCAGGTAGCACAGTTAAAGTTTAGCATGATAATGATATAGCCGAGC
This sequence comes from Triticum urartu, assembly GCF_003073215.2. Taxonomy (NCBI): domain Eukaryota; kingdom Viridiplantae; phylum Streptophyta; class Magnoliopsida; order Poales; family Poaceae; genus Triticum; species Triticum urartu. The sequence continues at coordinate 554,956,084 of NC_053026.1, forward strand.
AGGCCAGGACTTACGTGATCGAGTTCAAATTCGTAAGTAATGAAGGTTACCAAGAGTTGTTTAATCGCGGTGCGAACTCGATTCAGTTATCGGTGTCTTTGAGTGTCTAATAACTCAAGCCCGTGGAAAAAAAAGGAATCAGTGAGAATGTAGTACTTGATGAAGAACTCATAAGAAGTTATGCAGTTCCGTGATAATCTCCAGATACCAAGGGGGTAATACTCGACGACAGATCAAAGTAAAGGTTGGTCCGGGGTATTGCTCTACAGAAGACAAGTGCTTATACTTGCATGAGAAATGGTATTTAAAGGAGAACATAGTCGAAACCACGCTTGCAAAGGCCAGATCCCAGATATAAGAAGAACTTATTCCCGGGGAATAATTAACTTAAAGAGAAGCTTCCACGATAAGATCTACATCGTGTCCATGGGCATGAACACAAAGTTCAAGGTCGACTCCCACTTTTCCAATGCATAAACTTTCATTCACTTCTCGTTTTCGACGAAGTTGCGGTGTTGAAATTTTACCTGGCATAACACCAGTACAGTATGACCTGTAGAAGTTTCTGGGTTTACACAGGTTAGAAAAGGTATAGGTTCAACACATCGGTGCATCTTAGAATCATATACCACAATCTTTAGGAGTAATTTAACTCAAGCTCGAAGGCAGAGCATGGTCGAGAAAGCAGAGGATACAATTTACCAAAGGCATTATGTATCCGAGAATAGGCTCGCATGGTTATTGAATATGAAGGGCGTTGTCAGATAAAATCCAACAAAGGATCTGGTGGTCCATAAGGGATCTGATGTGAGCATCGGTACTCAACCAGAAGTAGAAAGAATGCAAGGAGATCATATGATAGAAACAACTGACTAATTCAAAGCTCAATCACAAAGGATTTATGATTTCCAATTCAAGTGATCAGAAGCAAATGCTCTGATTAAGGAGGGAATAGTTGAATAGACTTAGGGGTACAACCGACGACAATTTAATTGGTTGAGAACCAGCTCATGTTCAAACTGACACTGAGCCGGAAGGATGAATTCTAGGATTCAGTTGAGGGATGCGAGCATCCTCAACATATTGAATCAATGGACTTAAAATGATAAAGACAAGGGATGCCAATAAGATTACTAGACTTATGGGATTAACCATAATGCAAGTAAGCAAGAATTTCAAGAGCAAAAGGCCCCTCAGGATTTTCGGAAGATCGAATGGTATTTTGAAGACTTATGTGAATTGCTTGAATCAACTGGGGATGAGCGGATACTCGACAAGTGTGAGGATTTATCCGTAGGGGTATTCACGTGACAAAGAACTGCAAGTCGGTAGGCACCAAGTATTCATCTAGAGTAAGGGGCTCTCCGGGAGAAAGTGTTTTCGAGAACCTAAAGTTAGATTTTAGAAATTCATTTAACCCGAACAGAAGAGAGATCAGAGTGCTAGAGTATAGACGAGGAATAAAAGATCCTAATACCACCCAATGGCGACGTGGGCCCATGGGCCGCGCAACCATGTTAGTCAAAACCTTTTCAATGACTAGACTCAACTTCGGCCAAGGAGTTGTAAAGGGGGGTTCCTACAGGCAGTCGGCTCTGATACCAACTTGTGACGCCCCCGATTCAATCGTACACTAATCATACACGCAAACGTGTACGATCAAGATCAGGGACTCACGGAAAGATATCACAACACAACTCTACAAATAAAATAAGTCATACACGCATCATATTACAAGCCAGGGGCCTCGAGGGCTCGAATACAAGAGCTCGATCATAGACGAGTCAGCCGAAGCAACAATATCTGAGTACAGACATAAGTTAAACAAGTTTGCCTTAAGAAGGCTAGCACAAACTGGGATACAGATCAAAAGAGGCGCAGGCCTCCTGCCTGGCATCCTCCTAAACTACTGGTCGCCGTCAGCGGGCTGCACGTAGTAGTAGGCACCTCCCGAGTAGTAGTAGTCGTCGTCGACGGTGGCGTCTGGCTCCTGGGCTCCAACGTCTGGTCGCAGCAATCAGGTATAGAAAGGGGGAAAAGAGGGAGCAAAGCAACCGTGAGTACTCATCCAAAGTACTCGCAAGCAAGGAGCTACCCTACATATGTATGCATTGGTATCAAATGGAATAAGGATATCATATGAGGACTGAACTGCAGAATGCCGGAATAAGAGGGGGATAGCTAGTCCTCCGAAGACTACGCTTCTGGCAGCCTTCGTCTTGCAGCATGTAGAAGAGAGTAGACTGAAGTCCTCCAAGTAGCATCGCATAGCATAATCCTACCCGGCGATCCTCTCCTCGTCGCCCTGTTAGAGAGCGATCACCGGTTGTATCTGGGACTTGGAAGGGTGTGTTTTATTAAGTATCTGGTTCTAGTTGTCATAAGGTCAAGGTACAACTCCAAGTCGTCCTGTTACCGAAGATCGCGGCTATTCGAATAGATTAATTTCCCTGCAGGGGTGCACCACATAACCCAACACGCTCGATCCCATTTGGCCAGACACACTTTCCTGGGTAATGCCCGGCCTCGGAAGATCAACACGTCGCAGCCCTACCTAGGTGTTGGGTTTCGTAGTAATTTCAAAAAAATTCCTACGCACACGCAAGATCATGTGATGCATAGCAACGAGAGGGGAGAGTGTTGTCTACGTACCCACGCAGACCGACTGCGGAAGCGTTGATGCAACGTAGAGGAAGTTGTCGTACGTCTTCACGATCCAACCGATCAAGCACCGAAACTACGGCACCTCCGAGTTCGAGCACACGTTTAGCTCGATGACGATCCCCGGACTCCGATCCAGCAAAGTGTCGGGGAAGAGCTCCGTCAGCACGACGGCGTGGTGACGATCTTGATGCACTACAGCAGCAGGGCTTCGCCTAAACTCCGCTACAGTATTATCGAGGACTATAGTGGCTGGGGGCACCGCACACGGCTAAGGAATAGATCACGTGGATCAACTTCTGTGTTTCTGGGGTGCCTCTGCCTCAGTATATAAAGGAGCCAAGGGGGAGGGGGGCGCCGGCCAGGAGGAGGGCGCAGGAGGAGTCCTACTCCTTCCGGGAGTAGGACTCCCCCCCCAATCCTAGTTGGACTAGGATTCCCCGAGGGGGAAAGAGGGAGAGGGGGGCCGGCCACCTCTCCTAGTCCTAATAGGACTAGGGGAGGGGGAGGCACGCGGCCACCTTGGGCTGCCCCTTTCTCCTTTCCACTAAAGCCCATTAAGGCCCATATGGCTCCCGGGGGGTTCCGGTAACCTCCCGGTACTCTGGTAAAATCCCGATTTCACCCGGAACACTTCCGATGTCCAAATATAGGCTTCCAATATATCAATCTTTATGTCTCGACCATTTCGAGACTCCTCGTCATGTCCGTGATCACATCCGGGACTCTGAACAACCTTCGGTACATCAAAATGCATAAACTCATAATATAACTGTCATCGTAACCTTAAGCGTGCGGACCCTACAGGTTCGAGAACAATGTAGACATGACCGAGACACGTCTCTGGTCAATAACCAATAGCGGGACCTGGATGCCCATATTGGCTCCTACATATTCTACGAAGATCTTTATCGGTCAGACCGCATAACAACATACGTTGTTCCCTTTGTCATCGGTATGTTACTTGCCCGAGATTCGATCATCGGTATTCCAATACCTAGTTCAATCTCGTTACTGGCAAGTCTCTTTACTCGTTCTATAATACATCATCCCGCAACTAACTCATTTAGTTTCAATGCTTGCAAGGCTTAAGTGATGTGCATTACCGAGAGGGTCCAGAGATACCTCTCCGACAATCGGAGTGACAAATCCTAATCTCGAAATACGCCAACCCAACATCTACCTTTGGAGACACCTGTAATGCTCCTTTATAATCACCCAGTTACGTTGTGACGTTTGGTAGCACCCAAAGTGTTCCTCCGGCAAACGGGAGTTGCATAATCTCATAGTCATAGGAACATGTATAAGTCATGAAGAAAGCAATAGCAACATACTAAATGATCGTGTGGTAAGCTAATGGAATGGGTCATGTCAATCAGATCATTCTCTTAATGATGTGATCCCGTTAATCAAATAACAACTCATTGTTCATGGTTAGGAAACATAACCATCTTTGATTAACGAGCTAGTCAAGTAGAGGCATACTAGTGACACTTTGTTTGTCTATGTATTCACACATGTATTATGTTTCCGGTTAATACAATTCTAGCATGAATAATAAACATTTATCATGATTATAAGGAAATAAATAATAACTTTATTATTGCCTCTAGGGCATATTTCCTTCAGTCTCCCACTTGCACTAGAGTCAATAATCTAGATTACACTGTAATGATTCTAACACCCATGGAGCCTTGGTGCTGATCATGTTTTGCTCGTGGAAGAGGCTTAGTCAATGGGTCTGCAACATTCAGATCCGTATGTATCTTGCAAATTTCTATGTCTCCCACCTGGACTAGATCCCGGATGGAATTGAAGCGTCTCTCGATGTGCTTGGTTCTCTTCTGAAATCTGGATTCCTTTGCCAAGGCAATTGCACCAGTATTGTCACAAAAGATTTTCATTGGACCCGATGCACTAGGTATGACATCTAGATCGGATATGAACTCCTTCATCCAGACTCCTTCGTTCGCTGCTTCCGAAGCAGCTATGTACTCCGCTTCACATGTAGATCCCGCTACGACGCTTTGTTTAGAACTGCACCAACTGACAGCTCCACCATTTAATGTAAACACGTATCCGGTTTGCGATTTAGAATCGTCCGGATCAGTGTCAAAGCTTGCATCAACGTAACCTTTTACGACGAGCTCTTTGTCACCTCCATATACGAGAAGCATATCCTTAGTCCTTCTCAGGTATTTCAGGATGTTCTTGACCGCTGTCCAGTGATCCACTCCAGGATTACTTTGGTACCTCCCTACTAGACTTATAGCAAGGCACACATCAGGTCTGGTACACAGCATTGCATACATGATAGATCCTATTGCTGATGCATAGGGAACATCTTTCATATTCTCTCTATCTTCTTCAGTGGTCGGGCATTGAGTCTTACTCAATTTCACACCTTGTAACACAGGCAAGAATCCTTTCTTTGCTTGATCCATTTTGAACTTCTTCAAAATTTTGTCAAGGTATGTTGTTTGTGAAAGTCCAATTAAGCGTCTTGATCTATCTCTATAGATCTTAATGCCTAATATGTAAGCAGCTTCACCGAGGTCTTTCATTGAAAAACTCTTATTCAAGTATCCCTTTATGCTATCCAGAAATTCTATATCATTTCCAATTAATAATATGTCATCCACATATAATATCAGAAATGCTACAGAGCTCCCACTCACTTTCTTGTAAATACAGGCTTCTCCAAAAGTCTGTATAAAACCAAATGCTTTGATCACACTATCAAAACGTTTATTCCAACTCCGAGAGGCTTGCACCAGTCCATAAATGGATCGCTGGAGCTTGCACACTTTGTTAGCTCCCTTTGGATCGACAAAACCTTCTGGTTGCATCATATACAACTCTTCTTCCAGAAATCCATTCAGGAATGCAGTTTTGACATCCATCTGCCAAATTTCATAATCATAAAATGCAGCAATTGCTAACATGATTCGGACAGACTTAAGCATCGCTACGGGTGAGAAGGTCTCATCGTAGTCAATCCCTTGAACTTGCCGAAAACCTTTCGCGACAAGTCGAGCTTTGTAGACAGTAACATTACCGTCAGCATCAGTTTTCTTCTTGAAGATCCATTTATTCTCAATTGCTTGCCGATCATCGGGCAAGTCAACCAAAGTCCATACTTTGTTCTCATACATGGATCCCATCTCAGATTTCATGGCTTTAAGCCACTTTGCGGAATCTCGGCTCACCATCGCTTCTTCATAGTTCGTAGGTTCATCATGATCTAGTAGCATGATTTCCAGAACAGGATTACCGTACCACTCTGGCGCGGATCTTACTCTGGTTGATCTACGAGGTTCAGTAGTATCTTGTTCTGAAGTTTCATGATCATTATCATTGACTTCCTCACTAACTGGTGTAGGTGTCACAGAAACAGTTTTCTGTGATGTACTACTTTCCAATAAGGGAGCAGGTACAGTTACCTCGTCAAGTTCTACTTTCCTCCCACTCACTTCTTTCGAGAGAAACTCCTTCTCCAGAAAGTTTCCGAATTTAGCAACAAAAGTCTTGCCTTCGGATCTGTGATAGAAGGTGTATCCAATAGTTTCCTTTGGATATCCTATGAAGACACATTTCTCCGATTTGGGTTCGAGCTTATCAGGTTGAAGCTTTTTCACATAAGCATCGCAGCCCCAAACTTTCAGAAACGACAACTTTGGTTTCTTGCCAAACCACAGTTCATAAGGCGTCGTCTCAACGGATTTTGATGGTGCCCTATTTAACGTGAATGCGGCCGTCTATAGAGCGTATCCCCAAAACGATAGCGGTAAATCAGTAAGAGACATCATAGATCGCACCATATCCAGTAAAGTACGATTACGATGTTCGGACACACCATTATGCTGAGGTGTTCCGGGTGGCGTGAGTTGCGAAACTATTCCACAATTTTTCAAATGTACACCAAACTCGTAACTCAAATATTCTCCTCCACGATCAGATCGTAGAAACTTTATTTTCTTGTTACGATGATTTTCAACTTCACTCTGAAATTCCTTGAACTTTTCAAATGTTTCAGACTTATGTTTCATTAAGTAGATATACCCATATCTGCTTAAATCATCTGTGAAGGTGAGAAAATAACGATATCCGCCACGAGCCTCAATATTCATCGGACCACATACATCTGTATGTATGATTTCCAACAAATCTGTTGCTCTCTCCATAGTACCGGAGAACGGCGTTTTGGTCATCTTGCCCAAGAGGCAGGTTCGCAAGTACCAAGTGATTCATAATCAAGTGGTTCCAAAAGTCCATCAGAATGGAGTTTCTTCATGCGCTTTACACCGATATGACCTAAACGGCAGTGCCACAAATAAGTTGCACTATCATCATCAACTCTGCATCTTTTGGCTTCAACATTATGAATATGTGTGTTACTACTATCGAGATTCAATAAGAATAGACCACTCTTCAAGGGTGCATGACCATAAAAGATATTACTCATATAAATAGAACAACAATTATTCTCTGATTTAAATGAATAACCGTCTCGCATCAAACAAGATCCAGATATAATGTTCATGCTTAACGCTGGCACCAAATAACAATTATTTAGGTCTAATACTAATCCCGAAGGTAGATGTAGAGGTAGCGTGCCGACTGCGATCACATCGACTTTGGAACCGTTTCCCATGCGCATTGTCACCTCGTCCTTAACCAATCTTCGCTTGATCCGTAGTCCCTGTTTCAAGTTGCAAATATTAGCAACAGAACCAGTATCAAATACCCAGGTGCTACTGCGAGCATTAGTAAGGTACACATCAATAACATGTATATCACATATACCTTTGTTCACCTTGTCATCCTTCTTATCCGCCAAATAATTGGGGCAGTTCCGCTTCCAGTGACCAGTCTGCTTGCAATAGAAGCACTCAGTTTCAGGCTTAGGTCCAGGTTTGGGTTTCTTCTCTTGAGTAGCAACTTGCTTGCCGTTCTTTTTGAAGTTCCCCTTCTTCTTCCCTTTGCCCTTTTTCTTGAAACTAGTGGTCTTGTTGACCATCAACACTTGATGCTCCTTCTTGATTTCTACCTCCGCAGCTTTCAGCATCGCGAAGAGCTCGGGAATAGTCTTGTTCATCCCTTGCATATTATAGTTCATCACGAAGCTCTTGTAGCTTGGTGGCAGTGATTGAAGAATTCTGTCAATGACGCAATCATCTGGAAGATTAACTCCCAATTGAATCAAGTGATTATTATACCCAAACATTTTGAGTATATGCTCACTGACAGAACTGTTCTCCTCCATCTTGCAGCTATAGAACTTACTGGAGACTTCATATCTCTCAATCCGGGCATTTGCTTGAAATATTAACTTCAACTCCTGAAACATTTCATATGCTCCATGACGTTCAAAACGTCGTTGAAGTCCCGATTCTAAGCCGTAAAGCATGGCACACTGAACTATCGAGTAGTCATCAGCTTTGCTCTGCCAGACGTTCATAACATCCGGCGTTGCTCCTGCAGCAGGCCTGGCACCCAGCGGTGCTTCCAGGACGTAATTCTTCTGTGCAGCAATGAGGATAATCCTCAAGTTACGGACCCAGTCCGTGTAATTGCTACCATCATCTTTCAACTTTGCTTTCTCAAGGAACGCATTAAAATTCAACGGAACAACAGCACGAGCCATCTATCTACAATCAAACATAAACAAGCAAGATACTAATCAGGTACTAAGTTTCATGATAAATTTAAGTTCAGTTAATCAAATTAATTAAAGAACTCCCACTTAGATAGACATCCCTCTAATCCTCTAAGTGATTACGTGATCCAAATCAACTAAACCATAACCGATCATCACGTGAGATGGAGTAGTTTTCAATGGTGAACATCGTTATGTTGATCATATCTACTATATGATTCATGCTCGACCTTTCGGTCTCCGTGTTCCGAGGCCATATCTATATATGCTTGGCTCGTCAAGTATAACCTGAGTATTCCGCGTGTGCAACTGTTTTGCACCCGTTGTATTTGAACATAGAACCTATCACACCCGATCATCACATGGTGTCTCAGCACGAAGAACTTTCGCAACGGTGCATACTCAGGGAGAACACTCCTTGATAATTTAGTGAGAGATCATCTTATAATGCTACCGTCAATCAAAGCAAGATAAGATGCACAAAAGGATAAACATCACATGCAATCAATATAAGTGATATGATATGGCCATCATCATCTTGTGCTTGTGATGTCCATCTCCGAAGCACCATCGTGATCACCATCGTCACCGGCGTGACACCTTGATCTCCATCGTAGCATCGTTGTCGTCTCGCCAAGTTTGTGCTTCCACGACTATCACTACCGCTTAGTAATAAAGTAAAGCATTACATCGTGATTTCATTGCATACAATAAAACGACAACCATAAGGCTCCTGCCAGTTGCCGATAACTCGGTTACAAAACATGATCATCTCATACAATAAAATTCAGCATCATGTCTTGACCATATCACATCACAACATGCCCTGCAAAAACAAGTTAGACGTCCTCTACTTTGTTGTTGCAAGTTTTACGTGGCTGCTACGGGCTTAAGCAAGAACCAACCTCACCTACGCATCAAAACCACAACGATAGTTTGTCAAATAGACTCCGTTTTAACCTTCGCAAGGACCGGGCGTAGCCATACTTGGTTCAACTAAAGTTGGAGAGACAGTCGCCCGCAAGCCACCTATGTGCAAAGCACGTCTGGGAACCGGTCTCGCGTAAGCGTACGCGTAATGTTGGTCCGGGTCGTCTCGTCCAACAATGTCGCCGAACCAAAGTATGACATGCTGGTAGGCAGTATGACTTATATCGCCCACAACTCACTTGTGTTCTACTCGTGCATATAACATCAACATAAATAACCTAGGCTCTGATGCCACTGTTGGGTTTCGTAGTAATTCCAAAAAATTTCCTACGCACACGCAAGATCATGTGATGCATAGCAACGAGAGGGGAGAGTGTTGTCTACGTACCCACGCAGACCGACTGCGGAAGCGTTGACGCAACATAGAGGAAGTAGCCGTACGTCTTCACGATCCAACCGATCAAGCACCGAAACTACGGCACCTCCGAGTTCGAGCACACGTTCAGCTCGATGACGATCCCCGGACTCCGATCCAGCAAAGTGTCGGGGAAGAGCTCCATCAGCACGACGGCGTGGTGACGATCTTGATGCACTACAGCAGCAGGGCTTCGCCTAAACTCTGCTACAGTATTATCGAGGACTATGGTGGCTGGGGGCACCGCACACGGCTAAGGAATAGATCACGTGGATCAACTTCTGTGTTTCTGGGGTGCCTCTTCCTCAGTATATAAAGGAGCCAAGGGGGAGGGGGCGCCGGCCAGGAGGAGGGCGCAGGAGGAGTCCTACTCCTTCCGGGAGTAGGACCCCCCCCCCCCCAATCCTAGTTGGACTAGGATTCCCCGAGGGGGAAAGAGGGAGAGGGGGGCCGGCCACCTCTCCTAGTCCTAATAGGACTAGGGGAGGGGGGAGGCGCGCGGCCACCTTGAGCTGCCCCTTTCTCCTTTCCACTAAAGCCCATTAAGGCCCATATGGCTCCCGGGGGGTTCCGGTAACCTCCCGGTACTCCGGTAAAATCCCGATTTCACCCGGAACACTTCCAATGTCCAAATATAGCCTTCCAATATATCAATCTTTATGTCTCGACCATTTCGAGACTCCTCGTCATGTCCGTGATCACATCTGGGACTCCGAACAACCTTCGGTACATCAAAATGCATAAACTCATAATATAACTGTCATCGTAACCTTAAGCGTGCGGACCCTACGGGTTCGAGAACAATGTAGACATGACCGAGACACGTCTCTGGTCAATAACCAATAGCGGGACCTGGATGCCCATATTGGCTCCTACATATTCTACGAAGATCTTTATCGGTCAGACCGCATAACAACATACGTTGTTCCCTTTGTCATCGGTATGTTACTTGCCCGAGATTCGATCATCGGTATTCCAATACCTAGTTCAATCTCGTTACTGGCAAGTCTCTTTACTCGTTCTGTAATACATCATCCCGCAACTAACTCATTTAGTTTCAATGCTTGCAAGGATTAAGTGATGTGCATTACCGAGAGGGCCCAGAGATACCTCTCCGACAATCGGAGTGACAAATCCTAATCTCGAAGTACGCCAACCCAACATCTACCTTTGGAGACACCTGTAATGCTCCTTTATAATCACCCAGTTACGTTGTGACGTTTGGTAGCACCCATAGTGTTCCTCCGGCAAACGGGAGTTGCATAATCTCATAGTCATAGGAACATGTATAAGTCATGAAGAAAGCAATAGCAACATACTAAACAATCGTGTGCTAAGCTAATGGAATGGTTCATGTCAATCAGATCATTCTCTTAATGATGTGATCCCGTTAATCAAATAACAACTCATTGTTCATGGTTAGGAAACATAACCATCTTTGATTAACGAGCTAGTCAAGTAGAGGCATACTAGTGACACTTTGTTTGTCTATGTATTCACACATGTATTATGTTTCCGGTTAATACAATTCTAGCATGAATAATAAACATTTATCATGATTATAAGGAAATAAATAATAACTTTATTATTGCCTCTACGGCATATTTCCTTCACTAGGCACAACAGAGAGGCCAGCACGCCGGTCTAAATCCTATGGCGTAGGGGTCTGGGCCCATCGCCCTTTGCACACCTGCACGTTGCGAACGCGGCCGGAAGCAGACCTAGCCTAGCAGGCGTTCCAGTCCAATCCGGCGCGCGCCGCTCAGTCGCTGACGTCACGAAGGCTTCGGCTGATACCACGACGTCGAGTGCCCATAACTGTCCCCGCGTAGATGGTTAGTGCGTATAGGCCAGTAGCCGAACTCAGATCAAATACCAAGATCTCGTTAAACGTGTTATCTTGAAATAACCGCGAACGCCGACCAGGGCCAGGCCCACCTCTCTCCTAGGTGGTCTCAACCTACCCTGTCGCTTCGCCACAAAGATCCACTCAGAGGGCCGTCGGGACAAACGTCCTTTCGGACCCAATCCGTGAATCACTCGTGGGTACTCCTACGAGCCGACACGTCTTTAGTCATCACAAGTATCATATATTATGTATAGGTATATATCCGTGATCAACTCCCGAGTGATCACGGCCCGATAGTATAGCATGGCAAACAGACACGAATGTATGGCCATTGATGGTAAACTAGCATCCTATACTAAGCATTAGGATTGCAGGTAAGGTATCAACAGTTGTAGAAAACAATGACAGGCTATGCATCAGAATAGGATTAACGGAAAGCAGTAACATGCTACACTACTCTAATGCAAGCAGTATAGAGGAGAGTAGGCGATATCTGGTGATCAAAGGAGGGGGGCTTGCCTGGTTGCTCTGGCAAGGAGGGGTCGTCAACTCCGTAGTCGTACTGGGTAGCAGCGGCGTCGGTCTCGGTGTCTAGCGAGAGAAGAGGGGGAAGAAACAATAAATATTTAAGCAAGCAGATGCATAGCGATGCATGACATGACAAGTATCGGTGCTAGAGGTGCTCTAACGCGGTATGAGGTGATACCGGTGAAGGGTGGGAAACATCCGGGAAAAGATCCCGGTGTTTCGCGTTTTCGGGCAGAGAGGAGCCGGAGGGGGAAAGTTGCGAGTTTGATAGGTTAGGGATGCGTGGCGGACGAACGGGCTGCGTATCCGGGTTTGTCTCGTCGTTCTGAGCAACTTTCATGTACAAAGTTTTTCCATACGAGCTACGGTTCATTTTATATTAATTTTAAAAGGTTTAAATCAATTTTAGCATTTATTTAATTAATTTAATTCAACATTATCCAGAACAGTGCACGCCGACGTCAGCATGACGTCAACCTGACGTGTGGGTCCAGTGGGACCCACCTGTCATACACTGTTAGGTTGATTAGGGTTTAGGTTAAAGTAACTACTGCTTAATTAAACTAACAGGTTAATTAGATTGATTAAATACGATTAATTAACTTAATGAGTTCATTAATTAATTGTTTAATTAAATATTTTAAATATTTTTTATTTATTTATATATTTATTTATTTTTTATATTTTTTTCTTTCATTTTCGTTCTCGAGGGGGTGGGCCCCGTTTGTCATAGGGCCAGGGGCCTTAACGGGTTTTGGCGCTCGGGTGCGGGTGTCACCCGAGGGGGCGCTGGGCAGCGGGCGCTGTTGCAGGCGAGGCGCCCATCGGGCGGACGAGCACGGGGCGGCAGTGAGCCGCAGCGGCATAGCGGCAGGGGGCGCCACGGTGGGGCAAAGCGGGCCCGCGACGTGCGCGTGAGAAGGAGGGCGCGGGCGGCGTGGTCAGAGAAGCGGGGCTGGCGCGCGACGAGGAAGATCCGGGGCGCGGGCGACGCACGAGTGCGCGCGTGCGCAGTGCGGGGCGAGCGGCGGCGCTTCGGGTGGAGGACGCGGGCAGGTACGGGGCGCGGCCAGCGCGCGCAGCCATGGCGAGGGCGCTCTCGGGCGCGGCAGCAGCGAGCAGAGGGCATGCCGCACGCAGGGGGAGGGCGCAGTGGTGAGCGCGACCACGGCGGGGTGGGCGCGCGGTCGACGCGAGGCTAGCTGAGTGGCAGCGAGCGCGGGTACGCTGGACGAGGCATGGTCCAGGGCGCAGCGATTGCGAGCATGGCCGCGGGCGACGTCGAGCAGTGCGTGGGTGAGGGACAGAGGGGAGAGGAGGAGCGGGAGGTGCTCACGGCGGCCGTAGGGGACGGGCAGTGGGGCGTGGGGAGGGCGACGGGATGACCGGGCGACGGGGGAAGCAGTCCCGCGAAGGCGTCCGGCGAGGTGGCGTTGGCGACGGCGGAGCGGTCCTCGGGCGGCGGCGGTGTCCTGTGGTGGCGTCGGGGAGGACTACACGGTGTAGGAGGGAGACGAAGGAGACCGGGAGGGGCGGCGCCCGGTGACCAAGCTCAGCGGCGGGGCACGGGGCCGGGTGCCGGAGACGACGAGCGGCGTGGGGAAGGGGGGTTGGGGCCCTCTGCCCCGATCCAGACGGGGAAGGGGAGAGAGGCGTGCGGAAGGGAACGAGTGAGGGAAGTGGGGTGGGTGGTTAGGGTTTCCCCCCAGTGGGGTGGATATGGGGGGTGTGGGGTACGGCTGGGCCGGCCTGGCGGCCCGATGGCCTGCTGGGCCGTGGCCCAGCGGGGGGGGGGGGGGGGTTCTTCTATTTCCTTTTTTATTCTTTGTTAGTTTTGTTTTCTGTTTTTTATATTTTCTTTTCTTTTTTGTAGTTTCTTTTAGTTTTAGTTTTATAAAAATTACCACTAGTGCCTAAATTTGTATTTATCAACAAACTACTGTGAGATTAATTCATAACCCATAATAAAATAGTTTTAGCATTTTATAAATTCAATAGGCATTTGTTTAATTGTTTTCACTACTGTTTTAATTGTTTTAGAGCCTTTAAAGATTTTATCAAAGTTTGGTTTCTCCACCATAATTACTTACGATTTATTTGACACAATCCGAACATTTTAGTTTTGATATTTGAAAATTTTACTATTTGCCTTTAATTAAATTTGAATTTGAATTGGTTTCGAACTAACATGAGATTAGCGATAGTAATCGAAGTGACGTGGCATCATTAGCAGAGAATTACTCTAGCTTAATTATCCGGGCGTCACAGTCTCGTCGCCGGCGGCCGGGGTGCCCGAGAGGACCTCTCCTGTGCTCCGCTGTGACGTAGGCCGAGCAAATTTCCAGGTACCCTTCTCCAACGTCTAGAGGACGACTTCGATCCACCCATTCTCCACAGGTGGCTCCTTGATCTACTATTTGTCTTACCCCATCCAGCCATTCTCCACAGGTGGCTCCCCCTCCCCCTGCGTTCCTAGCTCCGACATCTGCTGGTGGCAGAGAAGAAACCTCGAGTCTTCAAGAATGCAGGTTTGCCATGCTCTAGATTGGTTCTGTCAATTTAGATGAAATTGGGAAAATAATACAATCAGCCATTCTTGTTCCATCATATAAGAATCTTGAGCTCTACTGCCCAACTTTTGTTAAACAAGGTATCCATTATAGTAGTATGAAATTGGTGCACAAGTCATTACTAACCATTCTAGTTTTTCTAATAGGAAAAATCACACATTTTTTTTCAGGATCTCTGGAGACCCCTGGTACATGTGATGGAATGTAGATCAAAAGAGCATGAAAAATAATAGAATGGAGTGTCATTTTTGGGCATAGAAGATCATTCAATGGGTAAGTATCTTCCAATTGGATCTGTGGGTGTTTTTTCTTATTCCCAGTCAGCTTGCTATAGTTTGCTTGGACTAGATTTTCAAACAATTCGGTATTGTGAAACTTTATTAACTTGCTAGAACTGTACATGAGAACAAACTAATCTCATCTACCTATTAAAGTACTTGAAAGTCAAGTGCTTGTCAGCACAAGACTGAAATTTACACTTGCAATATGTAGCACTTCACTGTTTTTTTAGAGTTTACTACTTCCTCTGTAAAGAAATATAAGAGCATGTAGATTACTTCTCTAGTGGTCTAAATGCTCTTATATTTCTTTACGGATGGAGTATCTATTTGTCCAGTAATGTTACTGAAACAAAACATCATGCTAGTTTTGCTGTTGTGAAACAATTGTGTTAGCTCTTTACTCTTCCTCATTCGGTTGTAATAAGTATAACACTCCGATTGTAAACTAAATGCAGCTTTGCTAGTTGTTCATTTGACTTTTTTGACTGTCATGTCGGCTATATGTGTAATGTGCTACTAAGAGATCGATGCTACTTAGGAGTTTCAAGTATGAAGGAGACATGTCTACTAGCGTATCAGGCATCCTGATCAAGTGGCTGAGCGAGTTTGTCTAGTACAAATTTTAGGTTAGTTTGCCCCTTGCAGAAATGAATTGCCCAGGCAAAAATTATCATGTTTGTTCTAGATAGTAACAATATCCAAATGATTTAGCATGGTTATATTGCATTGGAATGAGCTTTCCATTCACATATTCGAGAGAACGCTCTAAGAAATTTCATCTCCCCCTATGGCAGAAATTATACCTGATCAAATTGTTATTGCAAGTTTAGTGATGAAATTAAGTAAAGTGTACAAATGACTATATGCAGCATACAGTTCTCTTCCTCGATTCCCGCTAGTGAAATGGTATTGTTAATGCATACTCATTAGATTATCTCAGGAGCAAAATATTGAAGTATGGATGAGTGACACTCACACGGTCTTGTGCTCGAACTAATTCATATTTGTTTGGTGTCATCTTTCCAGCACATAAAGCTTGATGAACAAGAAGCACCAGCACCAGCACATAAATCAGGAACTTTTCTGTTCTGTGCATTCACGATAGCAAATCACTGGAAATGCTCATGTGCAAGGGCAAAGCAGCCAAATTACGAGGAGAGAGCAAGTCTTGCTTGATGCCAAACCCCCTGTAATTGAGTGGTCTTTCCACTCTGCTTTGCACTTTGACTTTGTATAAGACTTGTAGATCATGGACCAGCCCTTGCTGTTTCGCTTCCGGAGAAATGAAATGAGAATAATGTAATTCTGCATATGGTAGTTGGTAACCTTCTGCAACATGATTTTGTATGCCGACTTGTTTTTATTGTCATGTGTGACCATTCTGATGTTTTTGTTTCGCCTTTGTCTTTGCTTTTTGCTTAATTCTTCTTATAATAAGTGTAGATTAATGCCGGATCTTGGTTGCTTCGCTTCCTGCAAAGTTTTTGCTGTTGGAAAGAAGTATTGTGTTCCTGCATATAGGAGCTTTGGATGATGCATGTTTTTTTAGCTTGGATGAGGCATGTGTCTACTTGCCTCAGTTTTGTTCATTTGGTTGCCGATTTTGCATTGGGTAGTTTTTTTTACAGTCAGTCACAAAAACATCTTATGAGTTGGGGCTCGGTCTGCAGGTAAGTTTGCTGAAATCTGAGCTACTACCAGCTTTTTTTTGAGAGAGAGAGAGAGCGAGAGGGAAGCTACTACTCTGGTTCTTGCTCAACGATTTGTGCCTGGGATGGTCCAATTGAATATATGCCTGAATGAGATGGCTTAAATTTCAAGTGTATACAAATATTGTGATAGATGTTGACAAAAAAAATTACAGGCCAAAATGTTCAATTTTTTTGGGTAATCAGTGATCTAGTAGAAGCCACTATTGTACTGTACTTAAGTATCATCAACGTTGAGAGGATTTGAAAGCTAGTGTTATTTACAGAGGACGAAACGACTGAATATGAGAAGGCTGAGGTGATTGCTATAAAAGTCATGTTTTACATATACATATTAGCAGGGGGGGTTTCCATAAAATGTCCATTATGTGGCCTGGGATGTCTCCACTAGAATCTGTACCATACATGTTCGATCCGGCGGTCCAGGATGATTTTTCTATTTTTCTTACCTAAGCCTGTTTTGTATTGTAGTTGCTCCCGATTGTTCCATACTATGATTTTATATCGGGCGTACACCAACTTGTGCGGCGAAAATATTTCTACTACACAAACTTACAATGTGAAATACTTTTTTTTGGCGGGTAATTTTTTCAAAATATTTTGAGCACACAAACTTGCAAAAAGCGATAAACCGGTGGGAAAACTTGCTAACCGGGTAGTACAAAACAGTCCAAATCACTATGAATCAATCATAATCGCACGCTTTTTTTTTGCTAAAAGGGACTAAGCTAAAAAATCACTAACAAGGTCCGCGATTAGGCCAATTAGAATTTTCTATTTATTACCCCTTGGTTTTTCGTAAATCTCGCTTCCGCATGAGGCATTCGCTAGCCAGGTTGCTAACGATCAAAATGTAGATTTATTGAAAACAAAAAGGGCCAGTTTCAAAAATAGAAATATACAGCTACATACAACACGAGGGGTCGGCCGGGGGTATCAAGATTTTCGTATGGAGAGCATTGCATCATGCAGTTCCGGTGAAACCCATCCTAGTTAACGAGGAAATCGATAATGACGGTCAGTGTTCGATGCTGATTGTTTCATATGATTTTATATACACATTTGTTCTGCGGTTGCGGTCTGACACGGGAACTAACTCCTCGAACTTGAACCACTCAATGCTACTGCCTCGGGTTCGATAGATCGGGGTAAGCTATTTTGGAGGCCCTAAGTGACTCGGCCTCTGGTTATTATCCAAGTTTGTCACTAGTGAGATTATCGGAAGTTATTGTTGTTTCTATATGGTACCTTCTGTGGATTAGATGAATGGTCACACATGAAGATGGTACCTTTTGTGGATTAGACGAATGGTCACACATGAAGATGGTACCTTTTGTGGATTAGATGAATGGTCACACATGAAGATGGTACCTATTGTGGATTAGACGAATGGTCAAAGATTAAGATGGTACCCCCTCCAGTAGGAAACTGGAAACTATTTATATGAGCTATGTGCACTGACTTTGCAAAGACTGCTCCGAGAGCTAACACATGGAGAATGTCAAATGGTGTAAACCGAGGGTTGATCTGCTGAAACTCAATGTTGATGCATCTTTTCACATAGATGAAGGACTTGGATCGACTGGTGCCGTGATCCGAGATAATCATGGAAATTTAGTGGTCGCATCTTGCTCTTTTTGTTCCTTATGCATCGAAAGCTTCTGCCATGTAGGCACTTGTAATAAAAGAGGGACTTTCTCCGATGGTGTCCCTGGTATCATCAAATTATTGCTTAATCCAACTGCTTTGAAGTTATTGAGATCTTTGGGGGGAATGACTAAACGGTGGACCGAGAGGGGCAACATTGTTTTCCAATGGCACAGAACATGAGATAGCTGATAATGTTATGAGAATCATATTTCATGTAATTGGGTAGATGATTCTCCCTCTTTTATTCTTGCATCTATGTTCTGTAACTGTTTTGTGTTGATCATAAAGCAAGCCCTGATGACGTTCTCATAAAAAAGAAGCTAAATAAAATAATCAGTTGCTTCCAATAAAATGTAGACTAATAAGAAATGATAGTGACACTAGACATGAAAGTGAACAAATCTGAACCTTTTTTGAAACTTTAGCACAAAATGAACCGGATCCAAAAAACATCACAAAATAAATCCATTTGCATGACGCAAAGTCAGGGCACCATGCTAGATAGCACGACGCCCTCAGTAGAGGTAGCCCCATCTAGCATGACTCCCCGGGCGTCGTGTAAATAGGTCATTTTGTTTTTTATGCCACTCATTTTATGCTAAAGTTTTAGAAAAAAAATGCTAGATTTGTTCATTTTCACACACGCTAGACAGGAACAAAGCGCAGGGAAAGGCTAAATGCCTCGTTCGGTCCTTCCCAACTAACTGAGCCTGACAGGCACGAGCATTGGAGATGCATGCACATCAACCCTTCGTAGGTCAGGTCGCCATTAAAAGGGATCTGGCTCTGGCCTGCACAGTGCACATTGCTCTCTGCATGTGAACACTGAAAACGATCGAATGTAGAGGCATATGGTTATGGTCGAACCGAAGGGAACATTCCATCCACCCCAAATTTAACCAAAAGTTGATAGCCGCACACTAGAAAGCAGGTGGTGCAGGCATCAGCTTTACAGCAAGCTAGCAGCATTTTTCTAAAGGGAGCACAGTACATTCCTAATTCCTTGTACTAGATGCACACATGATATAAAGCAATTTAAGAGCACACATTACTCCCTGTTCCACAATGTAGTGCATATAGATTTCTCTCAAAATTCAAACTTTACAAATTTTGATCAAGTTTGTGGTGAAAACATATATATCTAGAATACCAAATACATACCATTAGTTACATCGCAAGACGTACCTCCATATTGTACATATTTGGTATCGTAGAGATAAATAGTTTTATTTATAAACTTGATTAAAGTTTGCAAAGTTTGACTTTCCAGAAAAATCTATACGCACTACATTGTGGAACGGATGGAGTATTACATATAGGGCTCTTTTATGGTGCCAAGGAGTGAATATGGGCCTACTGTTTTTGTCAATTCGATGGATGATATTGAATGGTATCGATTTGCTCCAACACAAATAAGATGGAGTACCACCCCAAAAATAATAGGAGTACGTTGACTTTGGGGGTAAAAAAGGCAATTTCAATATTAAAAAGTGAAAAGCGAATCGGAATTAGTAAAAATATTTTGATATTTTATTATGCTCACATCACATTGCAATTAATTGAAAAAGTCCTCATGTCAAATCCCAAGAACCTATTTTAATCATGGATATCGATCTGCTCCGTCGGAAAGGAATGTCACTATTCTTTTCAGTTATTGCACATGGACAGCTGGCGACATCACCCAAGCCCATTTCGGCATGTGAGCGAATTTGGCACAAACCCACCCCATTTGTAAAGACTACCATTTATCATATATAGAAAGGTGGGGACGGGAGGGTGTTAATAGATGCTAACAAAGAGGAATTGGATGATGGCGGCGCCAATGGATAGAGAGGGGAAGACGAAGATCAATTCATCGATTCAAATGACTATCCCCCGACCACTTTCAATGGAGGCGACGGCGAGGACTCGCTCTGGATGGCAATGTAGATAGATAGATAGATAGATAGATAGATAGATAGAGATAGAGATAGAGATAGAGATAGATATTGGACAAAAGGAAGGGTGAGGCGATCCCAGCGCATTCCTTATCTGCAAGAATGAAGTACCTCGATTTCATGAATTGCGGCGATGGCGGATGGAGATGCAATCTCTGCGGAAGTTTTCGACTGTGCACTGCACGAGTTTGGCATGAAGCATATTGGTGGATAGGGCGGTGCACTGTGAACAATCTAGAATGGTTGGTGTCCAGTAAGGTGTCAAGCAAAGATGCGCCCGTGTGGGGAGGGGTAGGTAATTACCCCGGCAAGTGGGTCAAACCTGTTAGCATCGCACACGGGCCACGACCAGCCGTGCGATGAAGGCATATCACACACGGACCGCAGCCCACCGTGTTTTGCTGGGCCGTGCGCATAAGCAACACTTCCATAGTGACTGGCCCGATACCTGTGTAAAATTAGTGCTTTTGCCCTTGCACGATTAAGGTATTATAGTTATATACTAGTTATCTATAGTTCTATACTAGTGCTACCAAATTTTATCTAGAATGTTGTGACCCAGTAAAAGAAATCAGATTCGAAGTTGATTGGAGTAATAAAAAACAAAGAGTCGAATGAGCTAGCTGTATGATCACCCCGATACTCTGCATATGCAGAATCTCAAACATATATATACATCCACAACAAATTAACCCTGCTAGGCTGCTAGCTAGCTAGAAAGTCATAAAAGTTTAGGTTAATACAATACTACCACTATCAAATTGCTACAGTACATGCCAAGGGTCAAGTAGATCAAACAGATAGGCTGAAGTTAATTAGTTGGGCATAAATTTTTGCCATGAGATCGAGAATTGCACGGGCCTGTCCAATAATGAGGCGCAGTGCAAAATCAATAGCAAATCCTATCATCAGGAGAAAGCGTTGTACTCCATGCATGTCTTTGATCAATACCGGCCTCAGCCTGTAATAGGCTGAAGATCCAGCTCGGTCTCAAGGGACTCTGCAGGAGAGTATCGGTCAATCAGCTGGAAACCCTAGCTATGGGTAGCTGCTTGGTTATCTGCCTTCCCTGATCTGAGACATGTCATGACTTCAGAGTTCAGATATAGACAGTAGGGAGATAATTCTGCATAAACGGAAGTAAAAATGAAATCAGAGTAGGTTAATTACACCATAGAAACATGCATACATGTGCATGATATGCATGTCTGAGATAAGAGAGAGAGAGAGAGAGAGGGAGAGAGAGAGAGAGAGAGAAAGAGAGAACAAACAGATCTATAAAAAGGGTGTAATTAAACACCAGAAAAACATTGGTGAAAACTTGGGACAGGATATGTTGTGCTTTAGTACACGGTACAACAACTATATACTACCTAGTGCATGGAATGGATAGTACATGCATGTATTTATGTAGTACACTATATATTATACGAACTTGTTGTCCAATCAATTAATTCACATGTACTATACATATTGAAGATCTCCGTGTAAATTGGTTGCAGCTGTATGCATATATACGTATCATCCATAAATACATGGCATGCCATATTGATCTGACAATATGTACATAGCTGGTCCCAGCTAGCTAGCTAGATACTGGAGTACAGTAGTACTCGTGAAGTCGTGATATATGCAACCGCAAGGAATTAAAGCCCTACTACACAAATGTATAATTCTATATCCAACCAACTACTAGTATATATCCATACATAACACGTAACCAAAGCCCTATTGCACAATTTAGTTGTTGGATGGGAATATTTGGTTTTCAGTGTGAAACATCACTGTAAATTTTGTGCAATAGAAGATGAAGTGACTAGCAAAATCTGGGCAAACAATTAGCATATCAGGAAGTCAAAAAAGAATTGAGGGAAATAGCCAACTAATCATTCATGTGTTAACTCAACTGAAGTATGTGACGATAAATATTTTAAAGCCTCCACCATGGAAAAAATAAATTAAAACATGTGCTTATATACATAAACTATCTCACAAGGTTGCACATTTTTCAAAGTTATTTCGGAGGATCCATTATCAGCTTCCTGGATTTTTCTTAAATCTCAGTCTTCTAAAATTGTGTACTAATTATTTGGCCTAAAATTGCAGTGCTCAAAGTGCAAGATTTTAAGAGAATTGAAATTGCTATAAACTTTAGTCTGTAGATGGAGGAAATATGTTTGGATGATCCAACTATTTACAAAGCTTGTAAACTCTTAATAATTACCATTATAGGTCGTCATCCATTTCTTACTCCTGGAGGCACGATGTCGCCAAGCAGTCCCATGTCAAACGAAACATCTGGAGGCACCAACGAGGACGGTGTCTGCGTCGCGGAGGCCATGGGGCTATAGCTAGTCGACCTTCGCAGTTCGTCGCCGCCGTTGAGCTGCTGCAAAGACGGCGGCACGGAGCTAACGGCGGATTCCGACGATGCAGGATTCATCTGTTGTCGGCGCAGGGGCGGCAGGTTGTACAGCTGCTGAGTTGACACGAACGACATCTGCTCCGCGAGCGCGACGGTGGCGCCGCCGTGGAAGTGCATGCCACCGCGCTGGAAGGAGGTCTGGTGGTGGCAGTGCTGGCCCTCGTAGGTGGTGATCACCACGGAGGGGTCCTCCGACGACCGCTCCACCCGCTTCTTCACGGTGCACTTGCTGTTGGTGCACCGGTAGTAGCTCCTGCTCAAGATCGAAAGCCAGCTCGGTGAGAAGAGAAAAGATGGAAATGAACCACCACAAGAAGATTGCATGCTTCCTATGCCTCATCTCAAATATCCTCACTCCTCATTAGTCACCCGTATCTACTCTTCAGATTCTGTAGCTACATTGGGTAAGCTCTTTGCCCTGCGGATTCTAGAGCTACATGGGGTAAAGCTCAGTTGGGAAAAAAAACATTCCATAGCTGCTACATGGGTTGGGCAATCAGACCTCTTTCCAGTACGGTAATTAACTGAAAATCTTATATATACTGTCTATATGGAATAACTGATCAGAGACAAAAAAGTCCAAATTAATCGCCAACCGCATCTGATCAAACAGCAATTCCATGATCAGTCAAGGTCGATCGTTATAAATTGCTTGCGCATGATTTTCTCTTAGAAAATGCTTGTGGTTTTCTTTGAGAGAAAAAGGAAGTGCGCCGAAATAAGAAACCAAAAGCTTTACCCTTGCCCATGTGTGCAAATAACAAATACTATTAGAACACTATACGCAACACAAGTGAAGTGATGGATAGATGTGGATCATGTACCTTGGGAAAGGGCTGTTCTTGACGGCTTTCTGCCCATACTTCCTCCATCTGTACCCATCCTCGAGGTGATCAACTTCGCTCTTGGTCACGAAGGCGAACCGCTGCTGCCGCGCCCGCTTCTGCCCCTTCTTCCCCGCCGTCGTCGGCTTCATGCTCCTGCGCGCACACATACATATCAACGCTTGATTTTTTAGGCAGAATTCTTCAAGATGGTTAGCTAGTACTCTCTCCGTAAAGAAATACCGGAATTACTGGCTAGCTAGCATGCTTTGCTCAACATGTATATTTCGAAATTAACATGTAGTAGTATGATCAAACGATCAGATCTAGAAGTGATGATGTATAGTACGCACGCGCAGTAATACATGCGTACGCGTATACGGATTGCGTACCAATACGTGAGGAAAGGGGACAGAAGAATAAACAAGGAACCAAGCGGCCGCTGTAGAGTAGAGAGTGTGGAGAGAGAGAGAGAAGAAAAAATAAAAGAGAAACCGCGTGAGAGTGAGACCGGGAACGATCTACTACGTAGTACGCACGCGAATCACGGCGGATCCGCGTGGACACGTCGCGGCCCGCCCGCGCTGCCGGAATTGCCCCTCGCGGACGCGCGATCCGCGTAACCATGTCGCAAGCAAAGATGAGAGGTGGACGGGCCGCTAGACTCACGCTGCGTCGGCGGCGCACTGCGGCTTGTCGGCGTTCTCCGCGGTGGCTGCGGCGCCGCCGTCGCCGCTGGAGCAGGAGGACGTGGCGCCGGCGGGCTCGCCTGACGCGGCCGGCATGATCTCGTCCGACGGCGCCAGCTGGACCTGCGCGGACGCGCTCGCCGCCGGCAGATCCAGCGGCGGCAGGTCCCCGGCGCCCGCGCCGAGGCCATCAGACCATCCGCCGAGCTCCGCGAACACCGACGACGAGTAATCCCCGAAGGCGTCGCCGGCGAACGGCGGCCAGTCCCCGCCTCCGCCCACCCCCTCCGGCCCGTCGCCCGCGGCGCCGGCCATGGCCCCCGACGACACCACGAGCACTCCGATCCGGCGGCGATCAAAGCTAGCTAGCTTCCGGGCTGTCGCTGCGAGAGAGAGAGAGACGAGCTACACTGGGTGTGCACTGCACCGGGGCTTGGGTTGGTTCTAGTTGTAGCGTGCGGCCGGGCCCTGGACGGTGGTGCGGCTGGCTGGGCTAGGACTAGGAGTAACAACTGGGGAGAGTAGGACTGGGGTCGCGCATCATTTTTGGTGCGGAGCGGAGCGGAGCAGACGCGTCGATAAGGAACGGATTTTTGGAACTTTCTCACGGTCTCGGTCTCCGTCGGTAACGTCTTGGTGGGTGGGTGACAGACGACTTGACGCTGGTGACCGCTGACAGAGAGAGCGCGCGCAAGTACCGGTACTTACTCAACGAATTACCGAAAATTACTGGATGGCATGGTAAAATCTCATGTAACAACCAATGGGATTGCACCAATCATCGGTGCAAGCCAGCCGTTGGTATCCCCGGACCCCGGACCACCTGGGTAAATATCCATGCCGGAGAAAGTTAGCACCCAGCAATGAAGTAGAGTCATATATACTACTCCCTCCGTTTTTAGTTAGTTTGTATATTAGCTTTGGTCAAAGTCAAGCTTTACAAACTTTGACCAAGTTTATATACAAAAATATTAAGATATACAATAACAAATCAACAACATTAGATTTATTATTAAATGTACTTTCACATCGTATAGATTTATTATGATAAATGTCTATATTGTTTTCTATAAACTTGGTCAAACTTTATGAAGCTTGACTTTAGTCAATTCTAATATGCAGAGTAAATAAAAACGAAGGGAGTACCTCTCTCTCAGTTTATAAGGCGTACGTGTGCTTCTAGGTCGTCAATTTGACCAACCTAATACAAGTCATATATTACAAAAAATATACCAATATAAACTTAAGATGTTCTATTTTCAAACCGTATAATTTTTGTGTTATATAGTTTATATGAAGGTGATAAAATTGGCAATCTAGGTATATGCGTAGGACTTGTAAACTGAAATGGAGGTAGTAGATTGCTCTCGATGTTTGGTTTAGTGTTTAAACTTTGATGAAAATATAAATTTGCGGTCACCTAACTTGACATTTACTTCGTAATACATATACGGTCAGAAAATGCGTATGTGGACATATCTGCCATGTCACGTGTGTATGGCCCCACTATCAGCCAATGGTGCTGCTTGACGTAACATATTTTTACAGAAAACATCCTCGTCCTTTTTTTTTCAGAAAAAGCCCTTGCGCATGGGAATCGGGTGGGATGAAAAAAAGAAAAATGTGCTTGACGGGCTCGATTTCCCAACCTCGCACATGGACGCACATGAGCTAACCACTGCACTATTTACTTCTTTTTTGTGGAAAGGTTATAATGACTAGCTTTATTAAATAAAACACGCATTACACCGTCCACGAGTTTTGCAGGGAAGACCATTTATTTGGTCATGTCTATAAAAAGGAAATATTAAATTTTATACTTTGGCAACGACGGCTGCTCGTATCTAAGCCAAGGTTTGTTTACTTGATTCTATTTTTTTTCTGTGAGGGACCGAAAAACCCGAGTTTCTGAAAATCTCGCTATTTTTCAAATTTCTTTGTTGAAAAATATTAAACAAATTTCAAATTCAAAAAGAATTAAGTAGTAAATATATTTGATCCAAGTGGTAGTTTAGCATGGAGAACTATCAGATAAAAACAATTTCCTCTTGTTTCCCCCTTAACCCAAGGCGGCTACGACAAACTCTTCCTTCAGACTTCACCAACTAGCCCGTGGATTCGCCTCCCCTCTGCCTGCCGCTCTGGTGGCCGGTGGCAAGGATGAGAATCCAGATGCCTTCGCTCTGGTTAGTAGATTAGGTTAAGATTTTGTTTAGTCCTCGCAGGTGGGGCACTCGGACAGATGGTGGCGCTTCTTCTTCGAGTTTTTCTTCTGGGCTCTAATCCTCCTTGGGTTCGTTCATCTGGACGTAGTCGATGGAGTTCCAACGTAGATTCCTACCGTCTCTTTGGGGCAGTAAGGTTAGGATTCTCTCATGTGACGAGATTTGATGTCAGGTGCTTCAGATCTATATATGCAAGGGTTCAACGGCGACGGCTGTGTCTCCAGGGCGTTGGTCCTTAGGGACACGTGTACGAAAATTTTTCGGCTGTCATCGACAAGGTGAAGCCGGCTCCGGTAGAGCAGTAGCGACAGGGGCGCGTCAGCGGCTCGTTCTGGCGGCAGTAGTGGTCGTTCGATGGTTTTGAAATCTTGATGTGATTTTTGTTATGTTTGATACGCTTTGTACTTTCGGGTCAGTTATCAGCGCATGTTCTAGCTAGCCACATACACCGAACCTGCAAAATTAGTTCCAGAAACTGTCCCATAAAGCAGTGGAAGTCAGTTAATCCCACTAATTCTCTAGCAATTTATCCGCGGGTAGCCGGGCCCAAGCTTTTAAAGCGCCCCCAAAATTAAACCTACCTCTGTCGGCTGTTAGTTTAGTTTGATTTGTACAATTATATGCTAGTCAAGGAGCATCTGCATCCATCTAGTGATCTAGTACTACTAAGAGTAGTATAGTAATATCTGAATGAAGATATCATCAACAACTAGTAGGTTTATTCGAATCAGAGATCAACAACTAGTAGCTGGGGCTCGCCCAACTCGACTGTGGCCTTGGAAGGGACAACAGTAAAAGGTTGAGGCGCGTGGGCCCAGTGAGAATCCTTTTGCACCTAACTTGGTCCGCACGAAACCACCATCCCTGTCCCTATGTAGTGTTGGCTTCATGTGAGGTACTCCTTCTGATTTTATTTACTCCTCATATTAGGTTTATCTAAAGTCAAACTTTATATACATTCGACAAGTTTGTAGAAAGATGTATTAACATGTCCGCCATCAAATATATATTATTAGATTCATCATTGCATATATTTTCACATTCATATAAATTTGTTATTGTATATGTTCATATTGTTTTCTACAAACTTAGTCAAACTTTATATAGTTTGACTTCAGTCAAAACTGATATGTGTAGTAAATAAAAACGGAGGAAGTGCTAGTAAATATTTATGAGAATGAGAAGTAATTTCACATCACATTGTTCCTATTTGTTTGGTTCTTGATCATGTTAGAGCATCTCCAGCCGTTGGTCCACCTAGGACGCATAAAAATCGCCCTCTGGGGGCGAGCCGGCGACACAATCGGCGCTGGGGGCGGTTTTGCACCCAGTCGTCGCCCCCAGGCGCCGAAATTGGCTCACTTTTCAGCCCAATTTTGGCGAATAAAGGGTCCATATGGGCAAGAATAGGTCCATATTCGGCATGGTTCGCCGTAGCTCGGCGTTCAATTATCAATGTAATTTTTTTTCTTATAACATATTTCATCACAAAAAATCAAATATTTCAACAAAATAGTACAACAACGAATAGTTCAATACAAATTATATAGTTCAACAAATAAAACTCATATTTCATCACACGTCGCGTCCGGCGTCCCCCTTGAGCCTCCATACGTGCTCAATCAGATCTTGCTGCAGTTGATGATGCACCTGTGGGTCTCGGATCTCCTGACGCATACTAAGATAGGCAGTCCAGGTTGTCGGGAGCTGGTGATCAACTTCGGCTAGAGGACCCTGCCTGTAGTATGGTTCAGTGTCAAACACTGGGTCTTCTTGCTCGCTCTCGATGATCATGTTGTGCAAGATGACACAGCAAGTCATAATCTCCCACATTTGGTCTTTCGACCAGGTCTGAGCGGGGGACTGGACAACAGCAAATCGAGATTGGAGCAAACCAAATGCTCGCTTGACATCCTTCCCGCAAGCCTCCTGAATCTTCGCAAACCGGGCGTTCTTGCCTCCTGGCACAGGGTTTGAGGTCGTCTTCACAAATGTCGACCATCTCGGATAGATGCCATCAGCTAGATAGTACCCCTTGTTGTAGTGCCGCCCATTGATCTCGAAGTTCACCGGAGGAGAATGACCTTCAACAAGCTTGGCAAAGACAGGAGAGTACTGCAGCACATTGATGTCATTGTGAGTTCCTGCCATACCAAAGGAGTGCCAAATCCAGAGGTCCTGTGTGGCCACCGCCTCAAGTACCACACTGCAACCGCCTTTGGCGCCTTTGTACATCCCCTGCCAAGCAAATGGGCAATTCTTGCATTTCCAATGCATGTAGTCGATGCTTCCAAGCATCCCAGGAAATCCTCTTGCTGCATTTTGTGCTAGGATCCGAGCAGTGTCTTCCGCATTGGGTGTTCTCAAGTATTGCGGTCCAAACACTGCCACCATTGCCCGACAGAACTTGTAGAAGCACTCTATGCTGGTGGACTCGGCCATGCGCCCATAGTCGTCAAGTGAATCACCGGGAGCTCTGTATGCAAGCATCCTCATCGCTGTCGTGCACTTCTGGATCGAGGTGAATCCAAGTTTGCCGGTGCAATCCATCTTGCACTTGAAGTAGTTGTCGAACTCCTGGATGGAATTCACAATTCCGAGGAAGAGCTTTCGGCTCATTCGATAACGGCGCCGAAATGTTTTGTCGCCGTGAAGTGGAGCATCGGCGAAGTAGTCGGAGTAGAGCATGCAGTAGCCTTCGAGATGATGCCGGTTTTTTGCTTTCACCCGCCCCGGCGCCGAGCCACCTCGCCGCGGCTTTTCATTGCTCGCCAGCAGCTGGGTGAGGGCGGCGAGCACCATCAGATGCTCTTCTTCCTGGACGTCGGCCTCGGCTTCCTCCTCCAGCAGCGCGGCGAGCGCTTCCTCGTCATCCGAGTCCATCGTCGAGGCAGGCAAATCGCCGAACACCTTACGCCCGGTGGGCGTGCCCCCGCCGCTAAACTGCCCCTCTGCGGCCGGAAACGGCGGCCGGAAACGCCCAGCTGCTGTTGGAGGGGCTGTCGCGACGAACCTCTGCTAATTTTCCGGCGGGGAATGGCTATCTAGCGGTGAAGAGCGGCGGGCGTCGCCGGGATATAGCTAGTGGCAGCCGAGGGCGCGGGGGGTGGAAGGCGAGTCGCGGAAGAAAATCTTGACTTTTCACCTGAGGGTGTGGGCCAGCCGCGCTTTTCCCTTGCGTCGGAGCCCCCGATCGCCCCCCAGTGCGCCGGGTTCGGCCTGCTCGCGCTGGGCAGAAAAAAGTACCGAACCGGCGCTTTTCGTCGTCCTGGGGGCACGACTAGAGCGTTTTTTTGGCGCCGGCGCCGAAAAAGTGGCTTAAAGGGGCCTATTGAAGGCGCGGCTGGAGATGCTCTTACAGACAAGTATTGCAATGTGCAATATGATTGTCTATATCTTACCGAAGGAAGATAATGAATCGTATGATAAGGAAAATAAACAGTTACTTATATACTACTACTACTACTTAATTCGATGTCCCTCCTGACATTTTTTTTCCCGATGAAGATAGCTCCCTCTTCGGTTTCATTTATCAGAAATCAACAGATGGTTAGGTTCTTTATGATGGAACAACCCACCAGGTTTTGGTTCCAAACTTGGCATTGATGGTCGTATTTTATAGATTTATTTCAAGCCCTTCGGCACTGTGCATTCAAAATATGTTTCCGTGACTCCATCGACTACGAAAGCGTAGTGGTGACTTCGTCAGTATCAAGATGTTGTGTCGGCTTAGGATTAAGTATATGTTTATGTATGTGAGCATCCGCCTTTGTACTATATTAAAAAAAATCTATATCTCTCCTGAATTTATTTATTTTTGTTTTCGACAGAGAGAGCACCATCTTCGGTTTCATTTGTGAGAAACCAAATGACTTTTATAGCAACTACCTACAGCAAAAGCAAGAAAAACGAACAGCCATGACAGGAAAGGAGAATCCTTGGTGGCAAATAATAATTCTGATCTTTTCGTCCTCCCTGTAGCATGCGAAGTTATCCAAGCGTTAAAACAATGCAAAAAGAAAAAACATGCAAGATGGATCTCACGGCTCACATGCATGTGAGGCTAGTACGTGACGCCATCTCTCATTCAATGCCCACCTAATTAACTGTGCACTTACTCAATTTTGTATGGACAGAAGCTTGCTGGTTTGACATGATTTTTGTGGGGGTAAAAGAATTTTATTTCATAATTATAGGCTTACAGACGAGAAGGCAAAAGTGCATCAATACAAGGTGATACTCTCTGTAGTCATGCCGCAATGCTATAATCAGCACGATTGTATAATGCGAGATGATCTACTACCCTATTTTAATCTCTAGTAAGTTTCTGAGAAATTAAGCACCTGTCTTCTATCAACGATATATCTCCGTTGTAAGGGTATCTTCAATGGCAACCAAAAAAATTTCTTCTGTATCCATCCATGGGCAGAGGAGATCAGTCCGCGGATATGGATGTGGGCGGTCGCCATCCAAGTTTAGCAGCATATATTTCAAGCTCTTTTTTAACAAACCGGATGAATTTGTGCAAACAAGGCTGGATTTCATATAAACATAACGGATTTCATATAAACACGTCCGGATTTCATCATTTACATCAAGGGGTGATAGTCCGGCGCTAAAGATATAATTAATACCTAATCTAAATGGTCGCCGGTGCCCGTTCCTCGTGTCCGACCATCAGCCCTGAGAACTGAAACTTCACCGTCTCCACTTTCCCTCGGCGTTCTCTAGGTCCGCCTCCGTAACCTCCGCCGCCGGAGGCCTGGGAAGTGAAGTTGTCCGCCTCCACATTGCCACCAAGCTTGGCGTCGACGGGAGGGAAGGAGCGGTGGCCTTCCCGCTAGACGAGCGGCGGCGGCCTACCGTGCACTACTCTTCCTCGCTGCCGGCGACGCCCGCGGATGTGTCGGCTTCATGGTCGCGGTGGCGGGGCGCAGACTTGGTGATGTCCTCCTCCTCGCCATCGGTCACCGAACACCGCCTCGCCCGCGTCGTCGCTCTCCTTGTAGGCGGCCGCCACCTCCGCCACCTTCTGGCGGTACCGCCAGAGCGAGGCAGATCTCATGTGCGGAGCGGCTGGCGGCGAGCTGCTCCTCCGCCTGCACGCGCTCCTGCAGGAGGTGGTTGTTGTAGGAGGCGTCAGCCTGAGCCTTCCGGAACTGTTCCTCCCGCTCCTCCCACACCATGTCCATGTAATGGGCACGGGCCTCGCCGATGGTCAAGGTGTAATGCACCGACGAGGATGGCATGGAGGATGGTGGCAAGGAGGAAGGCTGCGTCGGTTCGTCGTCAGCAGCGTCCTCCATTGGATGTTGTCGTCCTCCGACTGCCTGCCGGCCAGCCAGCCGACGGCAATGGCGGCCATTTCCTTCTTCTGATCCGATGTCAACCCGTCCTAGAGAGCTTTGGCGAGGAAGGGATCCATGGTGGGAGTGGTGCGGAGATGGATCGGAGGTGGATGGTTGTGATTATGGCTGGGGTAGCGGTTTATATAGCAATGGCGGGCGCCAGAGGGACAGATGGGTGGCGCCGGAGAATATGCCTCGGCAACTGCGTGCCATCAATGTGGGCGGCAGGCGGATGGAGAGGTAGCCATCGTGTCATTTGAGAGCGCGGCAGTCGCCTGCACCGGGAAGCGGCACGGGCGACGCTTTCTAGGCCGGCGCGTCACTTTAATACCGGCGCCAGTGAGCAGTCGCGTCTGCTCTGGCCGAGCATTAATGCGGACGCTGATGCTGTGGAGCAGCGCTGACCGAAAACGTGCGGGACGGGAAAGGGGTTTTTTGTGGGCCAACGCGGCCAGAAACGGACTTGGGAGCGGTCCGGACTTCCGCAAACCTCTCCCACATTTGTCTCTGATTTGCGAGAGAAAAACACGTCCGGACCGCGTCACGGACTAATACAGGCCCGTGTTGAATGGCTTTTATGATTTAAACGGTTGTAGGAGGTTTGAGAGTCGGTATTGAAGATGTCCTAAACTGATCATACGTGGAGCGAGATAAGCCATCACTAAATAAAATTACCAACGCCTTAGAGGAGTCTAACTGGACAATGACCGGGTCATCTGGATAGCCAGAGCCATCCTTGCATCAATGAATTTGTAAGAATGTCATGTGGATACGATAGTGCAATTCTTTTTTTTTGGAATATTTCAAATCTATTCGTCTTCAATCATGATAATACAACGAACAGAAAAAATAATAAAAATTATATCTAGATCTGTAGACTACTTAACTACGATTACAAACACTGAAGCAAGCCGAAGACGTGCCACCATCATCGTCCCTTCGTCGCTAGAGCCATGAAAAACTTGTTGTAGTAAAGAGTTGGAAAGTCGTTGTGTTAAGGTCCCATAGGATCAGCGCACCAAAACAGCAACCACCGCCGTTGAAGAGTAGCGTAGATCAAAAGGATCCACCCTGAAGACACACAAACGTAGATGAATTACGATCAGATCTGAGCAAATTCATCAAGGACAGATCTGTCGGAGACACACATTTACACACTTCCCGACGATGTTGGATGCATCACCGAGACAGAGGCTAAGCAAAGATAACTTTATTCCATACGCAGGGAGCCATCACTGTCTCATCTTATCAAATTAATATGGCACAAACCCTAACAAAACTTGAAGAAACATATAAAAACGAAGTCCTCCTACTGGTAAGGGACTTGATCCACCAGGCCACCGTAGGCCCCGAAGCCACCAGAAACGAGACGGACGCTTGCTGTCTTTGGTTAGTACGCACTGCCGCTGTGATAGTATGAATTAATGAAGTACAAGCACTCCGATCAATTATTAACCTTGTGTAGCTCGTTATCAAAAATAAAATTAACCTTGTGTACGACAGTACGAGTAGCTTATAAACATTGATGGGTAACATGGCTGACGAGCCAGATTCCCAGCCGTTCGTTCGTCGGTTCTTGCTCTTACCAGTTACCACACATGGCGCGCGCTACATCTATCAACTATCATCGATCACCAACTTGCGACTGCTACGTGCTAGGAGCTAGCTAGCGATGCTACGTACGGCGATGGACAACAGTCCGGATCGACGGTGACGGAGACGTGCCACGCTCAGGAAAATCATGGGGTCGAGTTCTCAGATTTGGGGCAGTGAAATCGCTGAGGCATGCAAACGACACATACGCCAAGTTTTCTTAGGATAGATAGAGTGGGCACGAGAGCAGACAAATCCAAGCCCAATTAAGGGCCCTTTTCCGCTTTTCGCTCCTAAAAAAGCCGGAGACGGCGTACGTCGTCGGCAGATCCACCGGTGGTCCATAGGTGTCGATCGACCGACCGATCGGCCTCGTTATCACCCTATCCCTAATCCAAATCATCTTGCTTTTTTGGCCTATTATATATGTGAATGCGTTTGTCTACTCTATCCTATGCTATCTTTGACCGTGTCCATCATGCGTTTCTGTTTATATATTTATATGCCTTGCTTGTGATGTTGGAGAGAACATGGCTGTGTGATCTTGGAGGATTAGAAGATGTCGCGTGACTGGCTACACGACCCGGCACGTCGGTTGATGATCTCTTGACGGTAGTGGAGAATCTTGAGTTACATGTCATGCTAGCACTTTCCTCCCTTTTTCCTGAAAGATAAACCGAGGAGTGATGAGTGCTCATGAATAAAAAGAAAGATGACTGTTCAGACTTTTTTTTGGATTTCTTTTAGATATTTTCTATGTCTTCTTTTAGATAGCATATTACTATGTATGCCATGAGGTATTGTTGCGCGGCTCTTTTTGTTTGACAAATTGCTTTTTAAAATCTTTTTTTACAAATTATTTTTTGACAAATTGTTGCATGGCACTTATTTATCGTGTGCGTTGACGGTTAGCTATGTAACGTGTTGCGGGTAGGTATGGGCCGGCCCAGCCCATATTAGAAAAATTCACGTGCCTCCTTTTTCATTTTAAAATTGGAACCATTTTTAAAATTGGAACCATTTTTAAAATTTGAAACATTTTATGAAATTCACGAATAACTTTTGAATTCAGGAATATTTTATGTACCGATGATTTTTCTAAAAAAAGGGAACAACTTTTGTAATGCACAATTTGTTTTTGAAAGGCCGAACTTTTTTGAATTTTGGCACATTGTTTAATTTGTGCACATTTTTTGAATCAACGGACTGAAATTTGTGAACATTTTTTTGAATCAACGGACTGAAATTTGTGAACTTTTTTTGAAATGTAGGAACAATTTTTTTATCGAGATTTTTTTTCATAATTTCAAATGATTTTTAAATTCGTCAAGATTTTTTGAATTCATGAACTTTTTTGAATTCCTGAATATTTTTAATTGCATGAACTTTTTAAAGGTTGGAACATTTAAAAAATGAATATTTTCTAAATTTCATGAATATTTTCTAAATTTCTAAAATTTTAAAAATGATGAACATTTTTTGAAATCCCAAGCATTTTTAAGGAAGCAATAATAACCTAAAATAAAAATGATAGAAAAAAGAAGCAAAAAAACAGGGGAGCCCCGCTCCGCGCATGGGCTGGCCCAAAATCACGCGGGGAGGGGGCTGGGGCATGGGTGTGGGTAGCTCGCTTTCCACCCTCCCTTTATGTGGTATTGCACTGACCTTGCAAAGTCAAAACCTACAAATTTCACTAAAATTTGCCCAAGCAATGCCTAGCCCAAAGTTCAGGCGAGATAGCAGTTCCAATTTGGAAACTAGCCTAGCCCACACGCTCCACCCACACGGGCAAGGCCTGTCCCATCGAACCAAACATGAAAATATTTGACCTAAAATCCTTTGTAAGTCGTTTCAAAAGGTACTTTGGTTCTAGGGTGAGTCAATTGTATGTGTTGCAGGTTTGTTGTGTCCAACCTCATAATTGTTCAGGTTTATGCCCTTGCAGATTCTTTCATATTTGATATGATGAGTTTGCGTTAGTGTTTTATATCATTTTTGTTAGTGTGTTCCATTGTTGTGATTATTGGGGTCCTACCTCAACGTTTTGGTGAAGATCCTATTGTTTGACGATTTGTCCTCCTGAGATCAAGTAGGCTCAACATTCACGGTTTCCCATCATCTTGGACACAGTGGTGTTTCTGAGATCTTGAGTGATGATATTGTTGTTACGATGTGAGTGCCATCTCTTTACTAAGGTCGTACTATTGATATATCATGTTGCAACAATAATATATGAAGAAGATGGTTCCAAGAAACTCATTGCAGTTTTTAGTTATAGGAGTTATTTTGCAGTTTTTTCGATCTACTATCCAACCATTTCCATTGTAATTTTTATCAAGTTTTAATAAGGTTATAGGTCATTCTTAAAATAAAAAAATGATCACGGTGGAAGATCTCAGAAAAAATTTATTGCGAAGGAGGAAGCACAAATATTCAACATGCCAAGGCAGCCAGGCGATGACCGTGTAGCCAAACATTCTCGTCGCTGGCGAGGCACCTCTACTTTTTCATGGAGGAGTGGGAAGGGGCACACATCCGCAAGATTTGCAGGAGGACCAATGGACAACATATATAAGACCGGGAGCAACAATCAACATATATAATAAAACAAAAGAGGAAAAACTCAAAAGGTAGGTGAAGCTAGTGCAGAAACTCTCAAGGGATATAGCAGCAACAGAGCATCGGGCCTGGATTCCTAGCCACCAATCCACAAAACAACGTGCCTCCATCCTTGCGACGAACGATACACTTCATTGCTACTTGCTCGAGAAATCTTGCCCCCCGGCGTATTTTCCTTCTTTATTTGTAGAGTGGATCAGCCAAAAATATAGTATTAATCAAAGTCAAAGGGTCCTTAGTAAAAAAATATATCAAAATACACATCATTTCTTCATCTCCAAATGGACTAGAAAAACAACAGAGATCATACCAACACCTTTTTTTTCATTTTTTAGAAAACTTTTAATCCAGTTTCCAAAGCATTCATTTAAGCTAGTAGGGATAGAGTGTAGAGTAAAGGCACATTTCGGAAGACTCCATGCAAATCCAACCGCTAAACATTGAAAAAATAGATAATCAACATTTCATCTTTGCCACAAAAGCACACATTTTATTTCATATCCGCCATCTCCTAAGTAGATTATCCTTGCTAAGGTTGTTTTTTCAAACCATAAGCCACAAGAACACTTTGATTTCATGGGAAGTTTAACTTTGCATAGAAATTTCTGAGGGAAATAACATCTAGGTTCGATTAGTTTCGTGTACAAAGCTTTAACTAATATTTTATCCGAAGTCAGCATTAACTTTGTCTTTTCCAATCCCCACTTCAATTTCCTCACATCTCAGTCTTAAACTTTCCCATAATTCCAAAGATTTCCCAAACGGAGTTCTCCCAAATTTAAAACCATGCCAACCTTTTTTATAGACTTGACAACCGTTATATTGTGGTCAAAGCTGAGCAAGTAGAGCCTAAGGTGCACCAGTTTGAGTGGTTATCATCAACCCACCAATCTTCCTAAAATCTAGTATTATTGCCGTCCCCAAGGTTGTTTTTGCAAAATCAGTAAAATATATTTTTAGCTTTGAGAATGCTAGTCCAAAACTGGGAATCCCCAACTTTATCTTGGCTCTAGATAAACATCCACCTGGAATTTTTTGTTCGAGAGAACAGATTGCCAGAGGGCAGACTCTGTTTTTATTTTCCAAAAGCATTTGTCTAACAAAACTTCGTTCATAGCTCAAGGTTTAGTATACCTAAACCCCGTGATATCTAGGATTACAACAAGTCTTCAAATTTACCAAATGATATTTCTGTTTATCATCATCACCTTGCCAGACCATTCTGGCTCTAAAATCAAACTCCCACTGGATGGGATAAAAAGACATCGTGAATAGAGGCATGTTGGTAAGACATGTCTGGACTGGAATAATTCTACCAGTAATGGAACCCAACAATTTACCGTGCCAACATCCACCATTCTTCTCTGTCTTATCTTCCACTCCTTTCAAATGCTTATTCCTGATTCTAATATGAGATAAAGTCATGCCAATTACTTCATAGGTAAATTTTCCAACTCACAAGTAAAAATCTTCTCATATAAATCAAGGTTATCATTAGCTCCCCAAACAGGAAGAGTTCACTTTTAGAAAATTGATAGTTCAATCAAACATTTTCTCAAAATTCGAGACATGAAGCTAATCAACATGACGTGCCTTACAGAATTACTCACATCTGACGATCAGATCGCATGAGGAAATCATCGGAGAAGACATAAAGATGTAGTGATAATGGCCTATTATAGCGCAGTAGTTGAAGCAACATTTTTGGCACAACGTAAAACAACTGTT
This sequence comes from Triticum urartu, assembly GCF_003073215.2. Taxonomy (NCBI): domain Eukaryota; kingdom Viridiplantae; phylum Streptophyta; class Magnoliopsida; order Poales; family Poaceae; genus Triticum; species Triticum urartu. The sequence goes on from NC_053026.1 coordinate 554,993,724, forward strand.
TTCTTGTGGTCCTGAGTGGTTCGCCACTTGGAGCAAATTTTAGGGCAGCAGCCGAATAGTTGTACATTTACATCAGTTGGTGTTGCATTTTAGGGCTGTCCAACAAATTTTGAAGTAAATTTTACAAATAGGGCAGCCGTTGGAGCTGCATTTTTGGTTCAAAATGTGAGGGACCACTGCTACTGCTCTGTTATAGGTTTATAGGGCTGCTATTGGACATGCTCTATGACAGAGTCCGTTGCACTTTGGATGTAAACAAATGTTTTCGTAACTTCTGCATTCTCACTCCAAAGCTGGGGTGCTTTCAGCTTTGCACCCTCTCTGAAGAAACATGCTTCTACTACATGTGCACGCCAACGACACTTTTTGTTCAGTCACATGTACCATTTATTTATCATTACAGATACACCAAAGTATGTTTGTTTGATGACTCTGCTCCAACTTTATTCAGCGAAATACACACACCATAAGCCTGGGTAATACTGGCTAACTGACATGCAATATTGCTAAGGATGAACTACCCTGCATGCTCTCAGCACTCAGGTCCATGTCAGAACTTGCATATGCCTATACAAAACTGGGGGGAGAAATACATTCTCGCTGAATCAAGGCAAATCAGCGACCAATCGCGCCTCATAGACTCTCAAGGTTCCTGGAAGCTGCTTGAATTATTCAGGGCATGATGACGGGGCTGATACCCCATATGTCCTTGGCATACTCGTGGATCGTCCGGTCACTGCTGAACTTGGGGGAACCCGCTGTGTTGAGGATAGACATTCTTGTCCATAGCTGCAGGTCGAAACGGATATTATGTGATTAGGAGGGTCAAAACTCTGAAAATCTATTAGACTAATGTTTAGAGTAACAATGTAACGAATTAAAAATGTCACACATGAAACAGAGTGGAAATATCCACGGTAGCAAAATAATGTGTACAAATGGGATGCATATGGTGATCTGAGCTGTCACACGAAATGTCACGAAGCAATGAAAACAAATGGCTGAAGGAGAAACTTAACGGAGCAGTGCATCTTATACTCTTACAAAAATAAGACCACAGAATTCTTGGGGGCTCCAACAGAGGGAAACCAGACCCTCAGTTACCCCCTGATTTTCTTTTTCTTTTTCGAATTGAGGAGCTCCCCACTTCTGATTTTCATTTCAGAAAACAGATAACAAAAGGCCCCCTGGTGAGGTTCAACCTAATTGTTTTGTTTTGTTAAGTTATAAGTTATTTTTTTATTGGAATGCACAGAAGCACTTTCCTGAAGGTCTAGCTACATCAAAGCTCATGTATCAACACTCAACAGCCAACAGATGAGTAATATAGCACATCTAGCAACTATATTCTCTGATTGTTTATGATCTTCCAACACACCGATAGATACTTCAGTTTGAAACTTTAAACTAAGAAATATTCCTTCCTACGAATCAATGAAGTCGTTCACAGTGAAACACTGATGTCAGCCATCACATATCAGAAAGTTTGCATAATCACTGTGAGCATTTCAGCCAGAAAACAAACAGCGTCAGTTATACAACTTACCTTCTGATCTCGGTATGCTTCATCAACTTTTTCCTGGCATTCAATGTAACTGGGAAAATCCTTGCCAACAAGAAAATAATCTGCACGTCCATAACCTTCATTTCCTTCCAAAGAACCCATCAATTCATCATAGTTGCCAGTCCCAAAGATGCCACTGCGGACGTATTCCTTAACCTCTTCAAATCTCGGGTCAGGCACAAACTACAAGTGCAAAGGAAACTTGTAAAGTTATGATTTTCCTTCAGCTAAACTATTTGGACAGCACATATGGGAGAGATCTTTACTAGTTTGATAGTAGGCACAGCTATATAAACAAGTGTGGTACCTTCCCTTCAGCTCTCTCTTGCCTCAAACCAGCGATTTCAGGTGCATGTGCACCAAAGAGGAAAAAGTTCTCCTCTCCAACCTCTTCTCTGATCTCCACATTCGCACCATCCAAAGTTCCAATAAGAATACAGCCATTCATTGCAAACTTCATGTTGCTGGTTCCACTAGCTTCCATTCCAGCGGTACTGAATGGATAGTAATACTGTTAAAAATGCACGTCTTATACAGAAATAGAAACTGGGGTGGCACTTCTGGATGGCACTATCCCAGTAAGACTCCAGGTACATATTATAGCAAACAAAAAGGCACATGAAAAATTCCATGTCAGCCAACTCCAGGTAATATTCTTTTTTTATGTATTCACATACTATATAAGAGTAGGCAGAATATTACCTGATATGCTGGGACAATTCACTGGCAGGAATGAGCGTCTCAGCAACGCTAACATTATAATCTGGGACAAATACAACCTGGATAACAAACAAAAATCCTCAGACTTAACCTGTCACCTTATATTTACCTCATCTAGTTATCAGTAATATCAGCATCAGATGCTGATAGCAATAAAAGTGTCAAAAAAATTTGTGGCTATATTGTTCTCTAAAAAACCTGTGGCTATTCAGTTGCTCAGTTTTACAAGCACCGACATTAAGAACATTCACTGCTCTGTTTTCCTTTGAAACTCTGAACATTCAATGCTTTTCAGTCGGAGTCAACTTGCCAGTGACAGAACATGAAAATTAAGACTGATAAGTGGCATCAAAGACACAAATTTACCTTCAGTAGATCTCCAATATCAGGATCATAATTTACAGTAGCTGCGACATCTGTGATAAACTTCACAATCCTCTTTGCCTGTACGTAAGTGGCAAAAGCTTTCCCGCCAAATATGCATACCCTTGGAACAAAGCTCTTTATTCTATCTTTTGCACTCATTTCTTTCATCTTCTTGTAGCGGTAAACGATACCAAGGATATTTAGAAGCTGCCGCTTATATTCATGTATTCTTTTCACCTAAGTGTCCAGTACCAAGAGCTGAGTTAAACCATATTTATAAGAAGACACATGTTTTCTAGTACAAAATATACCTGCACATCAAACATTGCATCTGGGCTGACAACATATCCAGTCTTGTCTCTTATCAGCGAAACTACCTTCATCTTGTTATTCCTTTTAGCAGTACGCCATTCTGATTGCAGATCCTCATCATCAGCAAACTGTTACAGGATGAACACACATCAATGTAAAAACAATGCACAGTTAACATTGAAGTGAAGGAAGCATTAGATTACTGATTATTGGGGAATAAAACTACTGGAAGTACCTTCTTCAGTCCTGCAAGTTTATCAGTGTTCAGAATCCAGTCATCAGAGCCTATCCATTTTGAAATTATTGTACTTAATTCAGGATTACAAAACCGGATCCAACGCCTGGGGGTCACTCCATTTGTTTTGTTTTGGAACTTAGTAGGCCACATCTGGCAAAGAACACAAGAAAATGGCAGATGGTGAATACCATATCACCTGACGATTATAGCAGCCATTGGAAAATAAGATCACGGTTTCCAAATCATCATGCAAATACCTCATAAAAGCTATTGAACACATCTTGCTTAACAATTTCACTGTGAATCTCAGCCACACCATTAACTGAATGTCCACCAACAACGCAGAGGTTCGCCATTCGAACAACTCTAGGTAACTGAGGATCGTATTTTGTAAATGGATCTAACTCATACTCAGGATCCTCCTTTTCTGCATCAGGAGCTTCTTCAGAGTCAGATTCGCCCTTTTTCTCTGTTGTCTCGGATAGAATGTTTTCCTCCTCTTCTGACTCAGTTTTCTCGTCAGCTTCAGCAATAGACTCCAAAGATTCAACAAGCAACTTCCCCTTTTTCTCTTTTGGTTTAATAAACAGTTTAGCAACAGAGGCTGGAAGATCAACGTTGTCTAAGATCCTCATATCTTTAAGCTTCTGTTTTAACAGTGAAATATCTGCCGTTCCATATTTTGAGACGATGGTGTTCATCAGCTGTTTAAAATCAACGATGAAGACAAGTAAACCATAAGTTGAACTACAGAGCATGAAATTAATTGTATAATATTATCTGCACATTTGATACCTCCTCATCTATTCTTTCTATAATCTCAACATGTCGAGGTAGAAGTTTCTGCATAATGTCCAAGCTCCACTTCTCCAGAGCTTCAGGAAGTACTGTGTGGTTAGTGTATGCAACGGTTCTACAAATGATGTGGATATCAGAAAATCAGTACATGATTGAATGGAAGACAGATGAGGAAATAAAATTAGTTAACTGGAACTGGAGGAACAGCATAACACATCAAACTGCAGTACCCTTCTGTGATACCTTTCCGTGATACTCCAAGACTCATTCCAGCTCAATCCCTTAACATCCATCAGTATTCTCATTAACTCGGGAATGCACAGTGTTGGATGGGTGTCATTCATCTGAACTGCAACTTTAGAGGGGAAGTCCTCCCAGTTGAGAGAATCACCAGCCCTCGACTCAAAACGAGAAATAATGTCCTGCAGGGAGGCCGAGCATAGTGTATATTGTTGTTTCAGGCGAAGAATTTTCCCCTCTGATGATTCGTCCCCTGGATACAATACGTGGCATATCTGGCATGATGAGAAGACCAGTGATAAAGTTAAGTTAGACATAATAAATTTTGTCCACAGTGGTCGCAAATGTAAGTATTACTAAAAGTTTGTACTGTATCACAAAAAGAAAACTTTAGTATAAATATAATAGATAGTACTCCTACTACTGAACAAGCGAGGACAAGTCGACAATTTAACCCATGCACGGGATTGGAACAAATCCGTCCAACTGAGCTGCTTCAGAAGTGAGTGCAATTGTATGTATCTTGTTCGGTCAAGTTGTTTAGCTAGTTCAAAAAAATTAATACACAAACAGTGGCGGCTTTTGCACAGTTTGGGATAAACCATTTTTGAGCACCCATACTTAATGGTGTATGTACACAATGCACAAACACTCAAAAGGTATAATTAAAATTATAAGGGTAAGGCTTCCATGTGAAAAGTTCTTCCATGCTGTGCCATCTACGAACTACTGGACTGCAACCATATATCATCAGACTTATTTTTTATAGACACAGAGGAGCAATGTAGCCTGATGCATATGCTGAGATTAGTTAAGGCAGAGCAGGAGAAAACGCAAACACAACCTAGAGAACTGCAAACACCAGATGAAAATATTATGTGTGCACAAACTCTGTTCATTTTGACACACAAACCTCTGAACATCAGCTTTTCTATTTACATGGAAATACAATAAGTATGTTTATGAAAAATCTAGTGTCAATCAAAGTTTCTGTATATTATCATATTATTACAATAAAAGTTATCAAACATTTGACTGTGCACATTCTAAAATGACATTGAGGGACACCACAGTGACTACTAGCTAGACAATGTTTAGTGTTTACCATTTAAATCAATAGTTATTGAGATTTAATGATTTATATTCAAAATAAATGCAGACAAAGGAATACCTTTTCAGCATTTAGATGTGCTTCGTTGGCCTTGACATGATCCCCAGCATTAAAAGCTCCCAAATCAAAGTTTTGTGATGGTACTGTTGTTGACCAAAGACGAAGATTATTAGTAGTTTTAGTCTTGTAGCCAGGAATAGGAACATCATGTGCCACAGCCTTGATATTCTCTCCTCCAATCCAGTGTTTTCTCCCATCAGTGCCTTCAACCACTTTGCCATAGAATTTCACAGGATAAGAGACATCATTTCTTACAATCTCCCATGGATTTCCCATCTGGAGATACAGCATCAGTTATAAATGGCAAAAGAAGCTAACATGCAGATCATTAAAACAGAAACCAACATAATCAACGCTTCCAAACAGTAAACAAGTAGAAGACATATCACTACCTCTAGCCAATTCTCAGCTACCTCCTCCTGACCATCCTTTGTTATGATTTGCTTAAAGAGGCCATATCTGTACCGAAGTCCATATCCCCATGCTGGATAATTTAGGGTTGCCATAGAATCCAGAAAACAGGACGCTAGACGGCCTAGTCCACCATTGCCAAGGGCAGGATCCGGTTCCTGTTTCATTGTAATAGAAAAGTAACATATCCAATCTTAACATTTCTAAAACTACAGGGCACTCTAGGCAATGCTCGTGTTTTGGCGTAATTTCATAGTCAATCACTCTGAAAACTGCATAACAAATATAAGTCAGATGGTGGAACCCCCAGGAAAAAAACTTCTCCTTTTGCAGATTTGAAAAAAATATGGAAGTTCATGAATAATAATAAAATGTTATTTAAAAAAATGGCTCGGCAATAATTTTGATATGGACTAAAAACCATTCTCTGACAAAAATGGCTTACCTGACTAGCAACATCCTCTAGGTTCTGTCCAAGTTGTTTTAACGCTTCTGCATATTGTCCTGTTAGCTCTAGGTTGCCAATAGCATTTGTAAGAGCTCTTCCCTGCAGTACAAAAAAAAACATATAACATCATAACGCAGTTACCAAAAGGTATGAGATAAGGCTGAAGAAAGTATATTGCGAGACCTGCAAAAATTCCATGGATAGGTAATAAGCTTGCTTTGCATTCACTTTGTTGTAATAGTCATATGTTGCATTCCAATTCAATATCAGAGAATCAAAAACACTTTTGGCAGTTGCATGGTAAGCCTTTAGGGGTGAAGAGTGCTCTGGCGAGAATAACGGTGTGAAGTCTGCATGGTGCTGGATGTTTGATGCGATGGCGGATGAATCAATGGAAGTTAGCACGGCTGAAAGCTCTGAGTTGCAAGACAGATGACATTAGAATCCAAAATCTTAAAAAGAGTAGGTATTAAACAGTCAAGAGTCAAAACTAAAACCACGTGACACATGTGGTAAGCAATCCAAACAATTCAAAAAGAGTCAAAACTGGCTACAGGCTCTGCGTGGGTAGAACAAAGCTGCATGTAACATAGCATGGGGGGGTCGCCCCCTGCCTCTCTCTCTGCTGCCGCCCCGGCATTTGTACTATTGTACTGTATGTTGGGTTCGAGAAATATATTCAGGTGGGGGAGTAATTCAAAAAAAAAGAGTCAAAACTAAAAACTGCATGGAATATTGTTTTAGTGTGAAAATTCTTGCACAAAATCGTAGATAATATACTGTATCACCATTTGCATATGTTACTACTAGAACCCTGTACCTCTCTTTTTATCCATTAATAAATACTCCCTCTGTCCCATAATATAAGAACGTTTTTGGTACTACACTAATGTCAAAAACGTTCTTATATTATGGGACGGAGGGAGTACAAGGCAGCTTGAGAGCCTTTTCATAAAAGAAAGTCAGGTTGAATTGTGCCATGTTTCATCGTTTCCCGTGAAAAGCAGTTTTTGTTACCAAATCTTACGCCTTAATTCAATGATTATAAAATTCATACCGGTATTCCAACCACCTTCAGAAAAAAATTGCGTCAGTATACTGATCCTGCTTGGTTGCCAGTTTGAAATGCTATACTGTTCCAATCACCTTCAGAAATATTGATACTGTGTAATCTTCAGCAAAAATCTCAAACGATTTATCTCACTAGTTCAGATTCGAAGGATTTTGTTACAGCTACAGATACTAGCAAGTACTAGCAAACACTGTGTTAGCACTTGCTGCATCATCCACGAGGGGTGGCTGTCCACGCACAGAAGAAGTTTTCAGAATTTGCTACCATAAATACATCAGTCTATCTTGACGCGCCAAACTAAGCTAGTTTCAGTAAATTCAGACTACATTCGTCGAAGTGTATTCGCGAATTTAAGATTGCTCTGAGCCCTAACAAATCCTAGAGAAGTAGATTAGCAATGCGCGCGCACAAAATCAACAGCCCGAAACCCGGGGAACACATAGGCCGTCAGTCAGAGGATCACAAATTCAGGTCGCACCAGCGAAAATCCGAACCACATTACAGCCGACCAGCATTCCAGGTCGTGGCAGCCAATGGGAGCGCGCGGCCGCTTACCTTCCTCGGTCGGGGCGGGCCCCCGCACCTCCCGATCGCTCGCCACGCTCCGCACCACGAACCCCCGCCGCCCCCGCCTCGGCGGTACCACGGCCCTGGCGCCCACGACGAGTCCGCCGCTACCTCCGGCGACGGCGAGCGGGCGGAAGGGGGTGGCGAGCGGCGGCGAGGCGGTCGCCATTGGCGGCAGTGGTCGCGCTGACGGTGGTGTGCAGCGCGCGCGATGCGACGACGCGAGAGTCACGCGGCCCGCTGCGCTCTGTACCCGAGTGAGTGATGGGGGAGCTTCTGAATTGGAAGGCGTTAAAATATCTCTCCGTCGCCGTGCCGTGCCGTGTAATTGTGGCCGCCGGTACACGTGTGGGGACGCTGGCCAGTGGGCCCACCGCCGGTGCACGGTGCATGGTACGAGTTGTGGCTCATGTGCCACCGTGTCGGGGAGCGCTGGTTCCGTTGCAGCGCATTTCGACAGCTGGGAATTGCCCCCGTGCTGTAAAGCGTTTTGTCGTGTTTATTGGACGGCTGGGAATGGCTCTTCTCTTCGTGTAATGGTTTAGTTTTTTTCCCTTGCAAAAGGCAAAAGGCAATATATTAAAAGTAGCACAAATCCTCACAAAAACACTTACAAAGATTAAAAATTACATCTTCATAGTTTTAGGGGTGTCGAATGTCTTCTTTCTCTTGCATCCGCCGGCAGTGTGCCGTGAGCAAAGCCATTGCCTGGACTTCCATCTCAATGAAGGAGACTTGTTGAAAATAAGGAGTTTGTAGAAGTGGCGGTCGGAAAAGTCGCCGATGTGGACTAGAAGATCCGACGACCACGATTTGTGTAACAGACTACTGTCCAGGAGAAAAAAATACATGAGAGGGTCTACATAATGCCACAGGTCCGACCAGATGGAGTCAAAAAACACAAATCTCATACGCTCCCCGACGAGGCTGAAGTTGGTCAACCTTCATCTGCCGGAATTAGAGCGCAGAGGACCAAGACGCATAGTCGCGTCATCTGCTTCACGTGACACTACCACTGAGATAAACTTGCCATAGAAAAAACCCAACCGAGAGAACAAGATCCGGGGACACACCACCCTCCACACGCCTCCTTGAGATGACAAGAAGCAGCATCCAAACAAGGACGAGGCGGCAAGGATTTATTCCTTGCCAAGGGTGGCACCATCATCCTGATACATGTTGCCCCCCCCCCCTCCTCCCAAAGTGAAAGGGTTTGTAGCAAGTAGCATTTTTTCTCAAAGTGGATGACTTTAACGTTTATCGAACCAATAAGAGTTTGCTAAGCGGCCAATGATTAATAATTGCACACACAAAAATATAACTACCTTGGCCTTGAACGAAACTAGTAAGATTTTCGCTCCCAAGGTGATCGGAGATTCCATCTTGAGCTATTTTGATCAAAGCTCGATGGTTTTCATTAGGTGGTCTCTGACACCTGGAATTCTGGCGTGCATGACCCCGATCCTTTCCGGCGAATCTACGCAAAGCACAAGCTGACAATGCACTAACGGCAGAGTTGGAGCTCCAGAACGCTCGGTAACATCTCCACTCAGATGCTTCTCGCTCGGTAATTGATTGCTCGTCTCGGCGGCTCAAGATCACCACCCGCTTGCTCCTCCAGAAGTACGGTTACTCTGCGAGCTGAAGCGCGCCTACCTAGGACTTGCTTTGCTGGAGAGGTCGATTGCGCGTCAACCTGCCAAGTTCTCCTGGTTACGTGAGGGCGACACAAATTCCGCCTTCTTCAAGATCCATTCCGCGCACCGCCGACATAAGTTAATAATCCTGGGGCTGGAGTCTGATGGTGGGAACATTCTGATGAGCCCGATATGGACAGGGCGGCATATGATCACTTCTCTTCCATTCTTGGCACTTTATCAAACGTATCTAAATTTATGAAGTATTCTAGTTATATTTATATCATTTGTATATGGTTTGGGCACAATTTTTGATAATATTGATTTGGACTAACCTATCAATCTAGTGTCAGAGGCCAATTCTTCTTTTCTATTGTTTTTGGGTTTTTACCAAAAAAATACGAAGCCGGAAAACATGAAAAATTACATGGATTATTTTGGACCAAGGCCCCACTAGCGAGAAGATGGGGTCCAAGGGAGCCACCGGGGCTCCAGATGGCCAGACGGTGCCCCTAGGCTGCGTGGTGGGTCTGCGTGGAGGATCCCTAAGTTGATTGATGATCTTCTTTTTGCAAGAGCAATCCTAAAATAAGAAAAGAATGTGCAAAATCTGCCTGATCAGAGATATGGATCTTCGCTTACAAAAGAAACGGCGTTTCACCAAAAAAATATACCAAAAACAGGAGATACAAAACATATATCTCTACTTCTAATGTCTCAGTTGGTAGGTCGCATTCCAGGTTTTATTTTCGTCCCACCTCACCCGGTCTTTTTTGGTACTTCTTTGATATTTTCTCCCACCTCCCTTCGTACGTTAAAACAACCGAACAAACCTACGTTATCAGGGAGCGATGCCTGCAGGCACTCCCCTCGCAGGCAAAGTAGATCGAACGAAAATAAACCGACGAAAGAAAACCAGCGAAAAAAAATCGTCTTGGACTCGCAACGTGCGGTCGAGCGAGCGAAGCCTCCGGTAGTCCGGTGCCCTCGAGCGACACCACACCAGATCCCTTCGCCGCCGCCCTCGCACATCAATCCCACCAGATTCTTCTGCATGCGCCACTGCCTCCCTTGCGAGGACGCCCGGTCATGGGTATCCATCGGCGCCATGACGGCCGCGGCCTCCCCGCCGCCGACGCTCCAGATCCACCCATCGTTGACCCCTTCTGCATCAGTGATCAAGGCAAGGGGCGTGGTGATATCCATCTTTCCGCGTGTACGACGGTCGGTGCCCGCGTCCGTGTATCCTGCGCCAAGGGTGTCATAATAATCTCAAGGAGGTCCTCTCAATCCTTGCCGGTGACCACGCTGAGCCGGGATTCCTCCTCCCACAGATCCGTTGATCCATGGTCAGATCTCAAGGAGGAGGGGCATGCGGCGATTGCCACAGTTGGTGCCTGCACTGGAAGGTCTCCGACGCCCGCTCCAACCAGATCCAGCCGGACCCGTCCTGCGTCTGCCATCCCATTGCGGTAATAAATCTCAAGCCATGTCCTTTTCATTGAGTTGAACTACAAAACTCATGTGTGCTGCTCTTGTTGTGCATTTGCTGGTTAAGCCGCTGCTTGTGCAAAATATGCCTACTGCTACTCGGGCTCACATGACCCAGAGGAGGAAGGGAGCTGCGCAAGGAATCACTGCCAGAAGACTCAATACGAGTTTGAAGAGTCCTGGTCTCTAGGCCAAGTTCCGCAAGGAAGTAGCAATGCGAGCTAGCCGAGGGTTCAGACTGATGTGCGCATTGATTCTCGCTGATTCATGATTTTGATCCAATCAAGCAGCTTTGGCGCTCACGGAGGAGAACCCGCTATTCCTAGAGGCCTGACGCGCGGTCGATCACAAGTCCTCCAACAGGTGGAGCTAGTTCAGGTACCATGAGCACCCTCCACGACAAGCAGGTTCCATTGTGCAAAGTCTGCCTGCTACGGCTCACACTTCTGCAAGTCACCCATTTATTTAGTGTTAGTCTGGGGAATTACAAGTCCTCCAACGGGTGGAGCTGGTTCAGGTACCATGAGCACCCTCCACGACAAGCAGGTTCCATTGTGCAAAGTCTGCCTGCTACGGCTCACACTTCTGCAAGTCACCCATTTATTTAGTGTTGGTCTGGGGAATTTTTTATGTTGTTGTCTATACATTCATGTTTTTCTTGTGAAATATCTTCATGTTTTTTAGATTACATAAATTTCTGAACACTTGATTTTTGTATCTTGGTTTCTACATTTCTGAAACTGAAAGCTATTTGGACAGAAATATAATTTCTTTTGTTGCTATCACGTGTTTAATCCTTCCGTCCTAAAATAAGTCTTGCTCAAGAGGGAGTAGTTGTTTCCCACAAACAGTGCTATTTCAGTTTCAGAATCTAAACCATCTTCTAAGGTTCTAACAAACTCTGATCACCACCTTTATGATCTTTATTACCTTGTCTTTTTTAGTTCACTGTTTGCAGCCTCACCAATTTTGGCGCCCCCAACAATTATGTTCCAAAAATTACAGTTGGTTGCTCAATTGAAAACCTTACCTGAAGTAATAGAACTAAATTGTAATATTGTGACTATGGTGTTGCTAGAGAACTGATCGACAATAGTGTCAACTAGGTATGTATTTTTTTCTAGAGTAAAGACAAGTATGCTTCCTCCTCCCTGCAGCTTAAGTCATTTAGTTCATATTTATATGTTAAGAGCCTAGAGATGAGAAGGGAATGTTTTTGTGGGAAACGTTTTACAACCAATATCCTATAACCTGTATTTGACACTATAATCCGAGTCTGCAAATCATGTTTCAGGGTTAAAATAGTATTTACCGTTTCTGCCACATAATTAATGGTTGCTTTTATTGTTCGAAACTTACATTAGTAGTTGATATAGTGATTATATCAACCTTGCAATACTAATGAGCTCCTTTTAACCTTGCTTATATGGTTAGGTTTTGGAAATAATTGATCATGTTTTCCTCCCTTGGATCAGAAAACTAGAAGTAGGATATGTCTAAGCTGAGAGTGGTTTTAGATCTTAGCATCACACAAGAAAGGCTCCGAACCCCTTCTAGATATACATGTTTGTCCTATATGTTCTCTTCGTAATTCTAATGATTTTTAGTAGAATAGAAAGTTCTCAAGCCTTCGAATTAGCATGTGTGGACATTTGATTGAATCAACTCCTCCTTTTAGTTGAAAGAGGAAGCATAGTAAATGCGTTTTTTGCGTCTTCTACTTAATTAGACTTGCTCAATCCTAACTTGATGATTTTCTAGGATTTGACACATCTCCACCTTCAAGGCTACAACAAGATATAATCGTTAGGTTGATTAATTACAGACACGTACATGGAAATATATCACTTGAAATGTGTGATTTGCATCGAGAAGAACACCGAGATAGCATCAGAGAACGCACACTGCTTTATAGTCTACATCAACAAACCGTTGGCGAGCATGTTGAGACCATGAGCCCACGTGGGACCTCCAAAGAACTTGAAAATCCCCGACATTGCAAGCAAGGCTGTGGTGAATTAAAGGTATGTACAATTTGCATTGGCGCTTGCGTATATTTTCTCTGAAGATGACCATAATTGTGGCATTCCACTTGTTGTTCTTCAGCAGAGATTTAATCAATCCAGAGATGTTGTAAATTGACACAGTTGAACCACATACTTGGAGAGACGATGTCGTTGACTTCCGCAACGATGATCAAGGTGGCGAATACCCGCTAGAGAGAGTGGGAGAACTTCTAGCACCACTCGACAGCCAGATCATTAACCATGTAAGGTATGGGGGCATAGAACACCCATGATTGTTTTTTCTGTATTCGTCCGTTCTTCTCAATCGTGTATTACTAGGCAAGTACTTTTTTTCTATATTACAATATTTTGGAAAATATAAGAAGACGCCAGTAATTCAACACATGCAACTTCTATTGTATAAAAGCTTCATATATTTGAACAGACTGCACAAGGACCTCCACACTGTCTGCACGAAGCTAAGGTTCAGCTCGCCATTATCGCTGCCGCTAGCCATTAAATAGTTCGCTAGGATGTCCTTCACACCCGTCGTTCCTCGCCCTACTTAGCCTGATATATCAAATTATAGTATTAGTGCTTTGTGTGGTCTCACATCGCAGTTTTCTCTAACGAAACTGTAGGAGGCATGAAGAGATTGGCTATAGACTAGGCAAATCATGTTTCAGAGTTAAAATAGTATTTACAGTTTCTGCCACATAATGGTTGGTTTTATTGTTCGAAACTTACATTAGTAGTTGATATAGTGATTATATCAACCTTGCAATACTAATGAGCTCCTTTTAGCCTTGCCTATATGGTTAGGTTTTGGAAATAATTGATCATGTTATCCTCCGTTGGATCAGAAAACTAGAAGTAGGATATGTCTAAGCTGAGAGTGGTTTTAGATCTTAGCATCACACAAGAAAGGCTCCGATCCCCTTCTAGATATACATGTTTGTCCTATATGTTCTCTTCGTAATTCTAATGATTTTTAGTTGAATAGAGAGTTCTTAAGCCTTCGAATTAGCATGTGTGGACATTTGATTGAATCAACTCCTCCTTTTAGTTGAAAGAGGAAGCAAGGCTGTGGTGAATTAAAGGTATGTACAATTTGCATTGGTGCTTGCGTATATTTTCTCTGAAGATGACCATAATTGTTTCATGCCACTTGTTGTTCTTCAGCAGAGATTTAATCAATCCAGAGATGTTGTAAATTGACACAGTTGAACCACATATTTGGAGAGATGATGCCGTTGACTTCCGCAACGATGAGCAAGGTGGCGAATACCCGCTAGAGAGAGTGGGAGAACTTCTAGCACCACTCGACAGCCATATTATCAACCATGTAAGGTATGGGGGCAAACAACACCCATGATTGTTTTTTCTGTATTCGTCCGTTCTTCTCAGCAGCAAGCCGACAACTTAGCCAATGATGTTGGACGATCCAATTCTTTTGGACTCAAACTCTTGGATTGTTGCTGTATATTCTGAATTTCTTTTGTAAACAAAAGCGAGGAGTTTGAGAGGAGCTGCAATTGTAAAATTTACTTGTTTTCATTCGAATTGTTTACTTTATTATGAAATGATTTTTATTTCTTCTGGATTTGATATACTATTCTTTGGCTCATGGGATTGCCTGACATGGTGAAGAGCTAACTGTTGGTGTTGTTTTACATCAGTACTGCTTGTTTTATTTCAATGTTAGACGTGGTTCTGACAAAAAATGAGGGCTGGTTTTCAATTTCTTGTGAGGCAGCATGCTACTGATACAAAGGAAACTGCCGCCCTAAGCACTTAGCCCCTCTAGAGGATTACATGATGATTAATTGTGAAGCAGCTCGTGATCATGAAGTTGGCCTGGTCTTTGCCGCGGCTAGATATCTGAGCCATGCAAGCCATGCAAGTCAAGCTATGCGTGCTGAAGTAATCATGGTGAAAAGGGCATTGTTTTTGGCAGAGCTGAGGGGGATTGGAAGGATCATTCTTGCAACTGATTGCAATAACCTAATCAGGGTTGTGTCATTCAATGCCTACGACAGTTGAAGCCTCGGTCAGCTATTTTTCAGAGATCAAATACATGCTCATTTTGTCCTTTGTCCAGTACCGAGTTGAATTTTCCTGAGGGTGTGCAATCAGGTAGCCCATTTACTAGCAACAAATGGTGCAGGGGAGGGCCACAGTTTCCTTGCTACCATTTGTTGGCAGGTGATTTAATTGGGCCTTGATAGAATATGAATGTGCCATTAAAAAATGTTGGACGTTCGACGCCAAATTGCATTTCACGGCGTGGGCTCCCTACTCCCCAGACAAGTTTCCTACTCCCCGGACAAGTTTAGTGATGGGAAGTCATCGAGGTATACACCACCCTTGCGGTATATCATAATTGCCACTCCCAAATGTTATATTGACTTCATCCATTAGTTACATTGTTTTGCCCGTAGCAACGCACGGGCATTTAACTGGATAGAATAAAACACGACTATAACAAGTTCGATTGTTGCGATGAGATCTGGTTGTTTTTATCTCTGGCTAAGAACATCTCCAATAGATGGTCTAAATTTTGGTGGTCCAAATCGGTGATGGTGCAAATTTTTGGAGCACCAAAAAGTGCTTTTTACAACTCCAATAGATGGTCCAAAACGGAGATATAAAAAAAGAGCAACTCCAACAGATGGTCCAAAATGAATATTAAAACAGCCAACTACTACTTCATCTCAACATAGTTCAAACATGAAAGTCAACATAGTTTTATACACAAATTCAACTACTACTTATTTGAACTACTAGATGAAACTACTCGTCGTCGGAGCTACGGAACTGCTCCCAGAACTCGTCCTTGGTCGGGTCATCGCACCCCTCGTCCTCCTCCTCGGTGTCACCCTGGTCCTCATCCAACGACTCGATAGGGATCACAGTCGAGGGGCCGGCCTCGTCCTCCTTCTTCACTCCCTTCTTTTTCGCCTCGATGTCGCACTTTCAGTAGTGCTCCAGCTCGGCCTGGACGTACTACGGATGCTCTCACGCAAACCAAGCCATCACCGCCTCGTCGCTCTCGCCGAGAGCGACAACAACCGCCGGTCTCTTCTTCGCCTTCTTAGCCGGCATCTCCTCCATCTGGATGCCCTGCGGCATGAGCCAACCGCCTGGGACTCGACCTCCGGGAAGTTTAGGTCCGTCTTCGGCCGTCCGGCACACCACACCGCTACGTCGTAGGCACACGCGACCTCATCGGCGGTGGTATACATGCCAAGCCACCTACGCTGCACGACGTTGGAGAACTCCAGTCCGAAGTTCCCAGAGGGCGTCGCCCTCATGCCGAAGAAACCGGACTTGCCCTTCAGCGTCTTCATCGGCGCCATCGGGGAGCGGGTGGCGGCCGAGCTGGGCGGTGACGTGCGGCGCGGGGCGGAGGCAGACTAGCGGGGCGGCGGCGTGCGGCGCGGGGAGGAGGCGGACGGAGCGGGGCGGCGGACGAACCGGAGAGGAGGCAGACGGAGCAGGGCCGGAGAGGAGGCGGACGGAGCGGAGCTGGGCGGAGGATGGACCGAAGGCGGAGGTAGCCGGAGAGGAGGTGGGCGGGGGCGGGGCGGGGCGGAGGCGAACGCGATGGGGCGGCGCGGCGGCAGGCGGCGGCCTAGGCGGGGTGGAATCAGTGGAGGGGGTCTGGATCTACGACGGGGCAAGGCCTTAGAAAGTTAACATGTAACTCTTGCAAACTATTTTAAGAGCCCATGGCAATGCACGGGCACTCTACTAGTCCAATCTAGGGGAGAGGTGCCTTTCTCCATGCAAGGCCAAGGAGGAAGAAGAAGGAGGGGGAGGAGGAGGAGGAGGAGGGGGGGGGCCTTCCCCCTCTCCTTCAGTGGCTCCGGACGCTGCCGGGGACATCTCCGTCATCACCATCGCCAACAACTCATTCTCTCTGTTCTCATAGTGATGTGTGAGTAGTTCATCCTTGGAGCTGAGAGTACGTACTAGTAGATATGTGTTCAATCTCTTTCCCTCATTTTCTTAAAAAGTTCGATCTTAATTGTATCACGAGCTTTATTAATATAGTTGGATCTTATGATGTTCAAGCCTCTCTATTGTTTTTGTGGTGAACTGGGTCTTACTCCTTCAAATTTCTTTCTGTTAGATTGAATATTTTGGGTTTGAGATTAATTGATGCATGTCTAGTAATTAATGTGGATACCCGTGATGAAATTGGGGTACTCTATGCATAAGTTGAATGATGGTATCATATGGTGTTGTCGTTGTACAATTTTTGGGGCTACATGTGGCAATAATCTATACCAATATAAAAAGACCCAAAGGACATATCCAACTGATCTCTGTCATCAAACTAAGTCAATCCAACGACCTAAACTACTCCAATGGCGAACGTTCGACGTATTTAACGTGCAATTAATATCATACGAAATATTGCACTAATCACAAAATTAACACACAAACAATAGCATACCTAATATCCGCGTGCAATTAATATATTGCCTAAATATTAACGTGCAACACATGCAATTAATATATTGCCTAAATATTTATGTGTGTTGCACATGCGCATTTACTAGTAGTATTAAGTGTACCTACACGGTTTCATCCTACTTTCTTCGATAAAAATAGAAACTTTTGAGCTGCACTTTTTGATGGCTTATCATGATGTTAAATGATGTTAATGATGTTGAGAGTTGACACTACTGAAAGTATGAACCCTATGCCTTATTTTCAAGCATTGAGACACTGTTTAATTTACTTTTATTACTTGTTACCTTGCTGTCCATATTTTTTCAGATTATAAAAAGCTATTTCTACCATCCATATTGCGCATATATCACCATTTTTTCGCCGAATTAGTGCGCCTATACAATGATAGCAACCATACCTTCGCGTGTAGCCCATCAGGCCTCTATCGAAGTGTGCGAGCAACCATCACAGGAACCAGATTCGATGTCGCCTGAAACCGAGTACCGGAACCACCGCCCCTACACACCCCTGCATGCCGCTCGGGAGCGCATCGGTGCGTGAGCAGGGGCCAAAGCAGGCGCCCCGAATTGTCAACGAAGACAGACACGGGTTGTAGGGCACACCACCTCGGAGACCCCCAAGGGTGGCCGGACGAGGACGCAACCAGTGCACTGACTAACGAGCAGTGGAGCTGGCGATTGGATCTGAGGGAGAGGTTAGGTGTCGCTCCCAGCCGTGCCCGAGAGCCTCAGTGCGCCGAGAGAGTAGTCCTCGCCGCCGCATCAGCGGTGTAGCTTTACCTTGTAGTGGCGGCTAGGAATGTTGTTCCGCCCAAGCCGCTCGCACGGGAGCGATGCGGGGGTCCTCCCCCCCATCCCGAGGAAACCATGTGTTCACATAAATCCCTTTTATTTTTGCCTTGAGAATGCTTCCTTTTGACCAAGATGATCTGCGTTAGTGTTGGTCTGTGCGAAATAGAGAGCCCCTTTGTTAGCCTGGCGTGCACGTGCTGGTGTTCGGACAATACTTAGCGGCGAACCTAGGGTAGGGTTCTTGACACCTTTTGGGATTGGAGGTCGCAATACAAGTGAAAGGGGGGTCGACTATTAGGGCCTCTCTAGATTGAAGGATTTTCATAGGAATATTAGAGGATTCCAATCCATTGGATTTTTTTCTAAGGAAACCCTTTGGACCAAAGAAATGACACCTCCAAAATTCTTATGGATTGCATTCCTACACCTCAATTCTATAGGAATTTCAACATCCACTTTGACCACTTTTTTACACTGGTGTAGGATCGGGGCACTTTTTCCTGTGTTCCATCCAAATGACCATTCCTGCAGTTTTCCTCTATTTTATAATTATCTGTTTTGCACCTGCAATCCCGTCAAATTCATGTGTTTTTTGAATTCCCGTGTTTTCTAATCATGTGATCCAAAAAAGCCATTTTTTGCATGGTAATACGTGTCTCGTTCATATCATAAAGATCAAAGTACAAGTCACGTAAGGACCGACATGACAAAAATGAAAAGATAACATAACATCTCTGAGTTTAACACCAACACCCGTCACCTGCCTCCGGCACCACCATAGCAGCCACCGAAGAAAAGAATGACAAATCACCTCCTCACCCGAGCTCGATGCGGCTCCATCGCTGATATGCACCTTTGCGGACCTCCAAGGTGGCTCACCAAAAGTGAAGCCCTTGTCGTTGAATGAATCAGACCGGGGCAACACCCCGGACATGCCATCGGACTCCAGATCTGGTACCCCACCACGACTAAGACACCAAAGGAGAAAACCATACCCGCCATCCACGAACCACGAACCCAACACACATTTTGTATTCTAGATGTCGTCGATGCAGACCACAATCTGCATCCGCTCTTGGACTACCTCCCAAGCTCCACGCCGACGCTGGAGCAAACGTCGTCGCAACGAGGGAGCCCGAGGACACATGTCTACCATGAGGATGCCGCCGTCACGCCATCCTTGCTTGAACAGACTGTTTTCCAAATCCATCCCCAACCATAGGACCAATGGCCTTGTCAGGGAAAGATTTGAAGAATCTTTATTCAGCGTTGTCACCGTCATCGACGAAGCCAACACTGACGATGCCATGTGCCTAGGGTAGGACAATAGACCTGATCTAAGCACCCCTCCCAAGTACATTGCCCTACAGTCAAAGACGATCAAAGGACAGCAAATTCTACCGACTGGAATCGCCTGAGTGCATACCCACTCGACCAACATCTCCACTCGGATATCCCAATTCCATTCGACCAGTATATCATCAATCGACCATACAAGAAACCACTCGGAGTACAGAAGGCCTAAAGTCACCCCGGATAGCAACGGTCAGGCATTCACTCCATAGTCTTAAGGATCATTTATATCACTTTAATGCTGATGTTACAAGTAACGTCCCCTCTTTATGTACATTGAACTCTGTGTAACGGGGATGGCTGGGGTCCTGGCGCACTCTATATAAGTCACCCCCCTCCTCTGGGACAAGGGTGCGCACCCCCTGTAACTTCACGCATAATCCAATCGACTGAGCCTCTAGGCACCGAGACGTAGGATTGTTACTTCCACCACGAAGGGCCTGAACTCGTACATCTTGCGTGCACAATCTCACCGTAGCTAGGATCTTGCCTCTACATTCCTACCCCCTATTCTACTGTCATACTTAGAACCACGACAGTTGGCGCCCACCTTGGGGCAGGTGTCTTAGCAATATTCCGGCGAGGTTGCGATTTCTCTGAGTCCTTTCATCATGGTTTACGGCG
This sequence comes from Triticum urartu, assembly GCF_003073215.2. Lineage (NCBI taxonomy): Eukaryota > Viridiplantae > Streptophyta > Magnoliopsida > Poales > Poaceae > Triticum > Triticum urartu. The sequence goes on from NC_053026.1 coordinate 555,014,015, forward strand.
GAGGCTTGGCTGAGGGCCGTGAGATCTGTCTCGGCGTGCTCGTCTTCATCGCTGACGACTCCGCTTGGCTTCAGGAAGCTCCTCTCGACATCGAGGTGCTCACCGTCCGCGGGGCACCGCACTTTCGCGCGTGCGTTCGCGACGTCCTTCTGCGGCAGCCGTCGACTCAGTATCGGCCGGCTCCCGAGGCATCTTCGCTCCCCGTTGTTCACCATCACAAGCGATCTGGTCGGTCGCGACTCCAGCGATGGGTGAAGCATGCGGTGGCACATCAGTCGGCCACCCCTCAAGTTGCGGCAATCGAGCCCGACGAATCTCTCTACGGCATGTTCGACCTGTCAACTGGCTCCATCGTGATCTTGTCCGAGTGTGACAGCAAGGACCCCGTGACGGAGGTCCTGATGGTTGACACGCCTTGCAGCCCGCCTGGCATGCGTCGCAACGGCGGCGGCGACGGCGGAGGCGATCCGTCATGCGTTCATGAAGAATATCACCCCGAAACTCTCTCTTCTCAGCAGAGGGGGGAACTTCACCGCCGCAACATGGAGGCCCTCCACACGTCCGTTGTCGGAGAGACCTCTGAGGCTCGAGCCTTGGAGGCTGCGCGATTGGCCACTTTGGCTGAGCGCACTCGACTGGAGAACCTTCAGCGTGCACTCGACGACCGTGCTCGGCGACAAATTCCCGAGTCCAGTTGACGACAACGGCAGCTATTTCCACCTGAACCACAGGTATACCGCACTCCGATTCAGAATCTTACCACTGCAACCCGTATAGCAGAATCTATTCAGCCGTCCCAGTCGGAAGCTGGTAGAGGTTTGATGCAGATCAGAGCGATGCTCTGAGCAGCAGGAGAGTAGAACACTGCAGTGTCTCAGTCGCGTAACAGAATTCATAGTAGATCCGTAGTAGCTAACACCGTTAAGTCGGCTCATAGCCCAAGATCGCCTCCGTGGCGTCAAAGGGCGAGGGCATCGCCAAGGGCAGTACTTGGGTAGGAACCACGAGCAGCACGATCATTGGCTCGACCGTGATGACCATCGTCGAGTGCCTACGCCCCCTCCGAGGGGCGAATCATATGTGCCCCGACATTATGATGATAGGCGCCAGTACATCAAAGAGCGGAGGAGGCCAGTCGACCCAAGAGAACCAGGGTTTGATGCAAGGTCAATTTTGGTGCAAGGTTTGGTGGACAGGAATCGAGCATATAGAGAAGGGCAAGACAGAGATCGCCCGACTGGAAGCAGAGTGCATGTTTCTGGTCCCGAGTGTTTTAGCAGGGCCATCAGGGCTGCAGAGATCCCTCCCAACTTTAGGTTGGCGACTGGGGTCAGTAAAGTTCACTGGTGAATCGAAGCCTGACACCTGGCTTGAGGATTACCGAGTAGTTGTGCAAATCGGTGGAGGAAATGATGAAGTGGCCATGAAGCACCTTCCCCTAATGCTTGAAGGGTCAGCTAGAGCTTGGTTGAATCAGTTGGCTCCGGGAAGTATATTCAGCTAGGAGGAGTTGCCCCAGTGTTCGTCACAACGTTTAAGGGCACGTGCAAACGACTAGCAGGATTGACAGAATTGCAACATTGCGTGCAAAAACCGAATGAAACTTTGAGGGATTATATCCAGAGGTGGACCACTTTGCATCACACTGTGGAGAATGTGTCTCAGCATCAAGCGGTTTGCGCCTTCAAGGAGGGTGTTCGCTATCGGGAGCTCAACCTGAAATTCAGTCGGACAGGAGACATGTCCCTGACCCAAATGATGGAGATAGCCACTCGGTACGCAAACGGTGAAGAATAAGAAGACCGACTCCGCAGCGGCAAGAGCAAATCAGTTGGCCAAGACACTGGAGGAGGTAATTCCAATCGGAAGCAGAAGCGCAAAGCAAAACCTGTGGGTCCTGGAGAGGTTGCATTTGCAACCCAAGGAAAATCTAAAGGAAAACCTAAAGGGCCCTGGACCCCCAAGAAGGTGAAAGATTCAGCCGGGAACGACGTGTTGGATTTGCCATGTCACATTCACATCAAGAAGGATGAAGAGGGTAATCTTATCTATCCCAAGAATACCACTTGACAGTGCCGAGTCCTTATACAGTAGTTCCGAGAAAAGCAACCCAGTGAGAAAGAGAAGGAACCTGATAAGGATGAGGACAAAGATGAGGATGATGAAGGATTTCCCAATGTCAATTCCACTTTGGTGATTTTTGCTAACGTCGAAAGCAAAAGTCGACTGAAGGTCATCAACAGAGAAGTAAACATGGTTGCTCCGGCAACGCCGATGTATCTGAAATGGTCAAAGACTCCTACACATTCGACCAGTCAGATCACCCGCCGCACGTTGTTGCCACCCCTGGGAGGCAAGCGTTGGTGGTCGACCCGGTCGTTGGGGGCACCCAATTGACCAAAGTCTTGATGGATGGTCGCATCGGATTGAACATTTTATATGCTGGGACCCTCCAAGGGATGAGCATTCCGATGTACAAACTCAGCGAGAGCAACATGCGGTTCCACGGAGTTATACCAGGAAAGAAAGCCGATTCACTCGGCTAGATCACTCTTGACGTGGCTTTCGGTGATTCAAAGAATTATCGTAACAAAAAGTTGACATTTGAAGTCATGGATTTTCACAGTGCCTATCATGCTATCCTGGGCAGAACTGCGTATGCCCATTTCATGGCTCGACCGTGTTATGTGTATCTCATACTCAAGATGCTTGGCCCTAGGGGCGCGATTACAGTCACTGGTAATCGGCAGCGAGCAAAAGAGTGCTTACAAAAGGGCTCGAAGATTGCCGATGAACAGATGGCAGCAATAGAAATGGAAGAATACAAGAAGACGACAGATCCGAGTGATTTGTTGAGAGCTAAGAAGCCTGCTTCAGAGTCTGCATTTAAGTCATCTCATGAAACAAAGTCAGTTCATATTCACCCGACTGATCCCAATGCTGCTCCGACTCATATATCAACAACACTCGACAACAAATAGGAGGAAGCGCTCATCCAGTTCTTCCATGAGAACTGGGACATCTTCGCATGGAAACCTTATGACATGCCAGGTGTACCCAGAGGACGGGCTGAGCACCGTTTGTGAGTCGACCCAAAAGCAAGACCTGTCAAAGAGCACCTCCGACGGTCCGCCGTGGAGAAAAGAAAGGCAATTGGCGAGGAAGTGGCTCGGCTTCTGGCAGCTGAGTTCATCCGAGAGATTTACCACTCCGGGTGGCTCACCAATGTCGTCATGGTTCCCAAGAAGGATGATTCACTCTGTATGTGTATTGAATTCAAGCATACCTGCTCGAAAGATCACTTCCCTCTTCCCCGCATCGATCAAATAGTCGACTCGACTGCGGGATGTGAGCGACTGTACTTTCTGGACGCGTACTCCGGGTACCATCAGATCCGACTATATGGACCTGACGAAATAAAAACAGCTTTTATCACCCCATTCGGGTGCTTTTGCTATGTTACCATGCCCTTTGGTCTCAAGAATGCTGGCGCCACATTCATGCATATGATACAGAAGTGCTTGCTCACTCAAATCAGTTGGAATGTGGAAGCATACATGGATGAGATCGTGGTTAAGTCGTGTAAAGGTTCCGACCTGCTGATTGACCTCGCCGAAACCTTTGTCAATCTAAGAAGATATG
>NC_053026.1:555018770-555112922 GCF_003073215.2 Triticum urartu
GGAGGCACTTTTATGGAAATCACTTTAGGAGATGCTACTTAACTCCTAGATAATATTATGGTTAATTATTCTCAATGGCATACTGAAAGATCTTCTAATAAAAAGGTGCATGCGATAGAAGAAATCAATGTTTTGAGTGGAAAGATGGATGAACTTATGAAATTATTTGCTACTAAGAGTGTTTCTTCTGATCCTAATGATATGCCTTTGTCTACTTTGATTGAGAATAACAATGAATCTATGGATGTGAATTTTGTTGGTAGGAATAATTTTGGTAACAATGCTTATAGAGGGAATTTTAATCCTAGGCCATATCCTAGTAATCCTTCTAATAATTATGGGAATTCCTACAGCAACTCTTATGGAAATTATAATAAGATGCCATCTGAATTTGAGAATAGTGTTAAAGAGTTTATGAATTCACAGAAGAATTTTAATGCTTTGCTTGAAGAGAAATTGCTTAAAGTTGATGATTTGGCTAGGAACGTCGATATAATATCTCTTGAGGTTGATTCTTTAAAGCTTAGATCTATTCCTCCTAAGCATGATATCAATGAGTCTCTCAAAGCCATGAGAATTTCCATTGATGAGTGCAAGGAAAGAACCGCTAGGATGCGTGCTTCCAAAGATGCCTTTATTAAAGTGTGTTCTTCCAATTCCTATGAAAATCAAGATGAAGATCTAAAAGTTATTGATGTGTCTCCTATTAAATCTTTGTTTTGCAATATGAATCTTGATGAAACTAAATATGATCTTCCTTTACCTAGAAGGCATTCTAAAAATTCAAAGTATTTAGATCTTTATGATGAAATTGATGAAAGTGGGATTGAAAGAAATAAAAATCTAGATGTTGCTAAACCCACTATATTGGATTTCAAGGAATTTAATTATGAAATTTGCTCTTTAACCAATTGTATTTCCTTGTTGCAATCTGTGCTAAATTCTCCACATGCTTATAGTCAAAAGAAAGCCTTCACCGAACATATTGTTGATGCCTTGATGCAATATTATGAATTTTTTTTTGAGTTGAAGGTTTCTATCCCTAGAAAACTCTATGATGAGTGTGAACCAACTATTAAAATTAAAATTAAGGATCATGAGTTTTATGCCTTGTGTGATTTGGGTGCTAGTGTCTCCACTATCCCCAAAACTTTGTGTGATTTGCTAGATTTCCGCGATTTTGATGATTGCTCTCTAAACTTGCATCTTGCGGATTCTACTATTAAGAAACCTATGGGAAGGATTAATGATGTTCTTATTGTTTAAAATAGAAATTATGTGCCCGTAGATTTCATTGTTCTTGATATAGATTGCAATCCTTCTTGCCCTATTATTCTTGGTAGACCTTTCCTTAGAACGGTTGGTGCGATTATTGATATGAAGGAAGGGAATATTAGATTTAAATTTCCATTAAAAAGGGCATGGAACACTTTCCAAGAAAGAAAATAAAATTTCCATATGAAACTATCATGAGAGCCACTTATGGATTGCCTACCAAAGATGGCAATACCTAGATCTATCCTCGCTTTTATGCCTAGCTAGCGGCGTTAAACGATAGCGCTTGTTGGGAGGCAACCCAATTTTATTTTTATTCCTTGCTTTTTTCTACTGTTTAGTAATAAATAATTTATTTAGCCTCTGTTTTGGTTGTGTTTTTTGTGTTTAATTAGTGTTTGTGCCAAGTAGAACCGTTGGGAAGACTTGGGGAAAGTCTTGTTGAACATGCTGTAAAAAACAGAAACTTTAGCGCTCACGAGAACTGCTGTAATTTTTATTTGGAGAGTGCTATTTAGTTAATTATTTTTTCATATGATTAATAGATAAATTACTCACTTCCAGAAATTTAGTTTAGAATTTTTGGGGTTCCAGAAGTTTGTGTTAGTTAAAGATTACTACAGACTGTTCTGTTTTTGACAGATTCTGTTTTTCGTGTGTTGTTTGCTTATTTTGATGAATCTATGTCTAGTAAACTAGTTTATAATCCATAGAGAAGTTGGAATACAGTAAGTTTAACACCAATATAAATAAATAATGAGTTCATTACAGTACCTTGAAGTGGTCTTTTGTTTTCTTTCTCTAACGGAGCTCACGAGATTTCTATTTGAGTTTTGTGTTGTGAAGTTTTCAAGTTTTGGGTGAATTCTTTTGATGGATTATGGAACAAGGAGTGGCAAGAGCCTAAGCTTGGGGATTCCCATGGCACCCCAAGATAATCCAAGGACACCAAAAAGTCGAAGCTTGGGGATGCCCCGGAAGGCATCCCCTCTTTCGTCCACTTCCATCGGTAATTTACTTGGAGCTATATTTTTATTCACCAACATGATATGTGTTTTGCTTGGAGCGTCTTGTATTATTTGTGTCTTTGTGTTTTAGTGTGCCACAATCATCCTTGCTGTACACACCTTTTAAGAGAGCCATACATGAATTACAATTTGATAGAATACTCTATGTGCTTCACTTATATCTTTTTGAGCTAAGTAGTTTTGCTCTATGTGCTTCACTTATATCTTTTTGAGCTAAGTAGTTTTGCTCTATGTGCTTCACTTATATCTTTTGAGCGTTATAATTTTGCTCTATGTGCTTCACTTAGATCTTTTAGAGCACGGTGGTGGATTTGTTTTAAAGAAACTATTGATCTCTCATGCTTCACTTAAATTATTTGGAGAGTATCTTAATAGCATGGTAATTTGCTTAATAATAACATGCTTGGTATTCAAGATTTGTGAAACTTTCTATTGAGTGCATTGAATACTAAGAAAAGATTGAAGCATGATAATTGTTTTGAGATATGGAGTTGATAATATTAGAGTCATGCTAGTTGAGTAGTTGTGAATTTAAAGAATACTTGTGTTAAAGTTTGTGATTCCCGTAGCATGCACGTATGGTGAACCTTTATGTGATGAAGTCGGAGCATGATTTATTTATTGATTGTCTTCCTTATGAGTGGCGGTCGGGGACGAGCGATGGCCTTTTCCTACCAATCTATCCCCCTAGGAGCATGCGCGTAATACTTTGCTTTGATAACTTCTAGATTTTTGCAATAAGTATATGAGTTCTTTATGACTAATGTTAAGTCCATGGATTATACGCACTCTCACCCTTCCACCTTTGCTAGCCTCTCTAATATCGCGCACCTTTCGCGGGTATCATACACCCACCATATACCTTCCTCAAAACAGCCACCATACCTACCTATTATGGCATTTCCATAGCCATTCCGAGATATATTGCCATGCAACTTTCCACCGTTCCATTTATTATGGCACGCTCCATCATTGTCATATTGCTAGCATGATCATGTAGTTGACATCATATTTGTGGCAAAGCCACCGTTCATAATTCTTTCATACATGTCACTCTTGATTCATTGCATATCTCGGCACATCGCCGGAGGCATTCATATAGAGTCATATTTTGTTCTAAGTATCGAGTTGTAATTGTTGAGTTGTAAGAAAAATAAAAGTGTGATGATCATCATTTTTAGAGCATTGTCCCAAGTGAGGAAAGAATGATGGAGACTATGATTCCCCCATAAGTCGGGATGAGACTCCGGACGAAAAATAAAAGAGGCCAAAGAATCCCAAAAAAAGAGAAAAAAAGAGGCCTTAAAAAAAGAGAAAAGGCCCAAATAAAAAAATGAGAGAAAAAGAGAGAAGGGACAATGTTACTATCCTTTTACCACACTTGTGCTTCAAAGTAGCACCATGATCTTCATGATAGAGAGTCTCTCGTTATGTCACTTTCATATACTAGTGGGAATTTTACATTATAGAACTTGTCTTGTATATTCCAATGATGGGCTTCCTCAAATTGCCCTAGGTCTTCATGAGTAAGCAAAGTTGGATGCACACCCACTTAGTTTCTTTTGATGAGCTTTCATATACTTATAGCTCTAGTGCATGCGTTGCATGGCAATCCCTACTCACTCACATTGATATCTATTGATGGGCATCTCCATAGCCCATTGATACGCCTAGTTGACGTGAGACTATCTTCCCCTCTTTTTGTCTTCTCCACAACCACCATTCTATTCCACCTATAGTGCTATATCCATGGCTCACGCTCATGTATTGCGTGAAGATTGAAAAAGTTAGAGTATGAAACAATTGCTTGGCTTGTCATCGGGGTTGTGCATGATTTAAATACTTTGTGTGGTGAAGATAGAGCATAGCCAGACTATATGATTTTGTAGGGATAACTTTCTTTGGCCATGTTATTTTGAGAAGACATAATTGCTTTGTTAGTATGCTTGAAGTATTATTATTTTTATGTCAATATAAACTTTTGTCTTGAATCTTTCGAATCTGAATATTCATATCACAATTAAGAAGATTTGCATTGAAATTATGCCAAGTAGCACTCCGCCTCAAAAATTCTCTTTTTATCATTTACCTACTCGAGGACGAGCAGGAATTAAGCTTGGGGATGCCTGATACTTCTCCAATGTATCTATAATTTTTGATTGCTCCATGCTATATTATCTACTGTTTTGGACTATATTGGGCTTTATTTTCCACTTTTATATTATTTTTGGGACTAACCTATTAACCGGAGGCCCAGCCCAGAATTGCTGTTTTTTTTGCCTATTTCAGTGTTTCGAAGAAACGGAATATCAAACAGAGTCCAAACGGAATAAACCTTTCTGGAACGTGATTTTCTTCCCGAATATGACCCAGGAGACTTGGACCCTACGCCAAGGAAGCTTCGAGGTGTGCACGAGGTAGGGGAGCGCGCCCTATAACCCCAGGCGCGCCCCCACCCTCGTGGGCCCACCAAAGCTCCACCGACGTACTTCTTCCTCCTATATATACCTACGTACCCCCAAACGAACAGATACGGAGCCAAAAACCTAATTCCACTGTCGCAACTTTCTGTATCCACGATATCCCATCTTGGGGCCCGTTCCGGAGCTCCGCCGGAGAGGGCCGTCATCACGGAGGGCTTATACATCATCATAGCCTCTCCGATGAAGTGTGAGTAGTTTACCTCATACCTTCGGGTCCATAGTTATTAGCTAGATGGCTTATTCTCTCTTTTTGGATCTCAATACAAAGTTCTCCCCCTCTCTCGTGGAGATCTATTCGATGTAATCTTCTTCTTTTTGCGGTGTGTTTGTTGAGACCGATGAATTGTGGGTTTATGATCAAGTCTATCTATGAATAATATTTGAATCTTCTCTGAATTCTTTTATGTATGATTAGTTATCTTTGCAAGTCTCTTCGAATTATCCATTTGGTTTGGCCAACTAGATTGGTAGTTCTTGCCATGGGAGAAGTGCTTAGCTTTGGGTTCGATCTTGCGGTGTCCTTTCCCAGTGACAGAAGGGGCATCAAGGCACGTATTGCATCGTTGCCATCGAGGATAACAAGATGGGGTTTATTTCATATTGCATGAATTTATCTCTCTACATCATGTCATCTTGCTTAAAGCGTTACTCTATTTTTAACTTAATACTCTAGATGCATGTTGGATAGCGATCGATGAGTGGAATAATAGTAGTAGATGCAGAATCGTTTCGGTCTACTTGTCACGGACGTGATGCCTATATACATGATCATGCCTAGATATTCTCATAACTATGCTCAGTTCTGTCAATTGCTCAACAGTAATTTGTTCACCCACCGTAGAATACTTATGCTCTTGAGAGAAGCCACTAGTGAAACCTATGGCCCCCGGGTCTATTCTCATCATATCAATCTCCATCACTTTAATCTTGCTTTGCTTTTTACTTTGCCTTTTACTTTTCCCTTTGCATCTCTATACCAAAAATACCAAAAATATTATATCTATCAGATCTCACTCTCGTAAGTGACCGTGAAGGAATTGACAACCCCTAATCGCGTTGGTTGCGAGTAGCTATCGTTTTGTGCAGGTACGAGGGACTTGAGCGTGGCCTCCTACTGGATTGATACCTTGGTTCTCAAAAACTGAGGGAAATACTTACGCTACTCTGATGCATCATCCTTTCCTCTTTGGGGAAATCCAACGCAAGCTCAAGAGGTAGCAGGCGGCGGCAGCGGCGCGGCGCGGCGGCGGCGGTGGCTGGGGCGTGGGCGGGCTAGGGTTTGGGGAGGCGCGGCGGCTCAGGTGGGCTGGAGGTGGCCTGGGGCGGCGCTATATAAAGGGCCCCGGCCAGGGAGTCCTGGCCGATCCCGGCCCGTAGGCGGTTCGCGTTTTTTAAATAATTTCGCGCAGAAAAACAAACAAAAGAAATACTAAACGGACTCCAAAAATCCCGAAATAAATTTCCCCCGACTTCTAAAATCATGCCGCAGATGATGAACATTTATTTGGGGCCTAAATGCAATTTTGAAAAACGAGCATTTTTCCTAAATTCAAATAAAATAGCAAATAAAACCAAAATAAAATATTATTTGATTTTATTATTAAATACTCAATATTTCTTTATTTTGGGAAAGTCATTTTATTCCCTCTCTCATATTTTTATGATAAAAATAATTGAAGATATAATAAATAAAATCAAATGATCCTATTTTCAAAATTTGAGAAAACTCAAATATGAAAATAACGAAATCCGCAACTTTCTCCGAGGGTCCTTGAGTTGCGTGAAATTTCTGGATCAACCAAAATGCAATAAAATATGGTATGCAATGATGATCTAATGTATACCATTCCAAATTGAAAATTTGGGATGTTATAAACCTACCCCCCTTAAGATGAATCTCGCCCTCGAGATTCGGGTTGGCTAGAAAATAGGTGAGGGTGGTCCTTCAGCAGATCTTCCTCTCGCTCCCAGGTGGCTTCATCCTCCGTGTGGTGGTTCCACTGAACTTTGCAAAACTTGATAACCTTGCTGCGGGTGACTCGGCTGGCATACTCAAGAATCTTGATTGGTTTCTCCTCATAGGTCAAATCACTGTCCAACTGAATCGCTTCCAGCGGCACTGTATCTCTCAGCGGTATATCAGCCATCTCTGCGTGACACTTCTTCAACTGGGAAACGTGGAACACGTCGTGAACTCCTGACAATCCTTCGGGCAATTCCAACTTGTAGGCTACTTCTCCCATACGCTCCAAAACCTTGTATGGTCCTACAAAACGTGGCGCTAACTTTCCCTTAATTCCAAATGGCTTAACTCCTCAAAGTGGAGATACTTGAAGATAAACTCGGTCTCCGACCTCGTAAACTGTCTCCTTACATTTTGAATCTACGTAGCTCTTCTGCCTGGACTGGGCTACCTTGAGCCTATCGCGAATCAATTTCACCTTCTGTTCAGACTCCTTAATCAGATCCGGTCCAAACAACTGTCGGTCTCCAACTTCACCCCAAGACAATGGGGTCCTGCACCTCCTTCCGTACAAGGCTTCGAAAGGGGCCATCTTCAAACTGGTTTGATAACTATTGTTCTAAGAGAACTCTGCATACGGCAAATTGTCGTCCCAACTAGATCCATAATCTAGCGCACAAGCTCTCAACATATCCTCCAAAATCTGATTGACTCTCTTGGTCTAGCCATCTGTCCGCGGATGGAAAGCTGTACTGAACTCTAGCCTGGTACCTAAGGTCTCGTGCAACTGATTCCAAAACTTTGAGGTAAACTGGGTTCCTCTATCTGATACAATGCTCCTTGGAACTCCATGCAGACATACGATCCTGGTCATGTATATCTTTGCCAACTTAGCACTGGTGTAGGTAGTCTTCACTGGAATGAAATGAGCTACCTTTGTCAAATGACCGACTACTACCCAAATCGAGTCATAGCCTGAACGAGTTCTGAGCAAACCCATAATAAAATCCATGCCTAACTTATCCCACTTCTATTCGGGTATTGGCAATGGCTATAGCAATCCTGCTGGCTTCTGATGCTCTGCCTTTACTCTCTGACATACAACACAAACTGCTACATACTCCGCAATATCCTTCTTCATTCCGGTCCACCAGAAAGTATCCTTCAAATCCAAATACATCTTGGTATTTCCTAGGTGAATCGAATATGGTGAATAATGGGCTTCCTGCAGAATTAACTTCCTGATCTCCGGGTCATTTGGGCACATAAACTCGGTCTGCAAACCATAAGGTATCATGTTCGTCCTCACGAAATCCTTTAACTTTTCCTTTGCTCATTTTCTCCTTTATAGAGGCAATCTCCTTGTCAGTCTTCTGAGCTTCTCTGATCTTATCCATCAAGGTAGAATGAATCTCCAATGTTGCTACATAGCCTCTCGGAACTATCTCCAAACATAGATCACGAAGATCCTCGGCTAACTCCCTTGGTACATCTCCCGTCATTAGGGTGTTGACATGAATTTTACGGCTCAACGTGTCAGCTACTACGTTAGCCTTTCCGAGATGGTAATGCAATCTCATATCATAATCCTTAATGAGCTCCAACCATCTCCTTTGCCTGAGATTCAACTCCTTCTGCGTGAAAATATACTTCAAACTATTGTGATCCGTGTATACTTCACAATGGTTTCCAATGAGAAAATGTCTCCAAGTCTTCAATGCATGCACTACGGCTGCTAACTCCAAATCATGCGTGGAATAATTTAACTCATGCGGCTTAAGTGTTCATGAGGCATACGAAACAGCTCTCCCTTCCTGCATAAGCACTGCTCCAAGTCCTCGACGTGAAGCGTCACAATACACCTCGTAATCCTTGCGCTGATCTGGCAGAATCAACACTGGTGATGTAACCAAACGTTTCTTTAACTCCTGGAAACTGGCCTCACATTCCTCAGTACATTTGAACTTGGTATCCTTTTTCAACAACTCCGTCATAGGTTTTGCAATCTTCGAGAAATTTTCAATAAATCTCCGGCAGTATCCTGCGAGTCCAAGAAAACTCTGGATCTCTCCAACTGTTGTTGGTGCTTCCCAATTTGTCATAGTGTCATCCTTGGTGGGATCTACTGCTATACCTTCTCCGGATATAACGTGTCCTAGGAATCCAACTTCCTTTAACCAAAATTCACATTTGCTAAACTTGGCATATAACTGATGTTCTCAGAGCTTCTCAAGTACCAAATGCAAATGGTCCTTATGCTCCTCTTCATACTTTGAGTAACCAGAATATCATCAATGAACACTACGACGAACTTATCCAAAAACTCCATAAATACTTTGTTCATCATGTTCATAAAATATGCAGGTGCATTAGTCAGTCCAAATGACATAACGGTGTACTCATACAGCCCATACCTGGTGGTAAAATCCGTCTTAGGTATATCCTATTCTCGAATCTTCAACTGATGGTATCCGGATCGCAGACCGATCTTGGAAAATACCTTAGCTCCTTGCAATCGATCAAACAGATCATTGATCATTGGTAGTGGGTACTTGTTCTTGATTGTTACTTCATTCAATCCTCGATAATCAACAACCATCCTTAACGATCCATCCTTTTTCTCCACTAGAAGTACTGGCGATCCCCAAGGTGAAGAACTTGGGCGAATATATCCTTTATCCAGTAACTCCTCAATCTGCTTCTTAATCTCCTCCAAATCTTTTGCGGGCATCCTGTATGGTCTCTTAGATATTGGCCCTATGCCTGGAAAAAGCTCAATCAAAAACTCAATGTCTCTATCCGGTGGCATGCCTAGCAATTCCTCTGGAAACACATCAGGGAAATCCTTTACCACCGGTAATTCCTCTTGCACAACTCCTATTAACGAATTTACTTGAGTCCTCTTCGGCACATGCCGGGATACATACTTGATCCTTCTTCCTTCTGGGGTGGTGAGCAAAATCGACTTACTGGCGCAATCGATGTTTCCTCCATACAAAGATAGCCAATCCATACCCAGAATTACATCCAAACCTTGTGATTCCAAAATGATTAAATCCGAGGGAAACACATGCCTACCTATACTCAATGGCACTTGAAAACATCCTTTACTGGCCATGTACTCCGCTCCTGGTGAGCTTACTAACATAGGTGTTCTATGAACTTTGGTGGGCAGGTTAAACTTATCCGCAAATTCCCTTGATATGTATGAATGCGATGCACCAGTATCAAAAAGAACGATTGCAGTAAAAGACTTAACCAAAAACTTACAGATTACTGCATCCGGGTATTCTTCAACCTCCTCCACGTTAACGTGGTTCACCTGTCCCCTATTGAAAGGGTTCGGCTTCTTCCCAGAGCTTCCATTGCCATTTCCATTCTGGGCTTCAGGACATTCATTGGCATAATGTCCGGTCTTCTGGCACTTAAAGCAAGTGACTTGGCTCAGGTCTCTCTTGGCTGGGGTTGATGGGTTGGCACGGTTCTGGCCGTTGCTTCCTCCATTCCCATTACCATTCTTGGGGCCATTATGATTGTGCGAGCTACCTCCTCCATGGGTATGCTGAAAATGTCCTCCCGGTCTAGGGGTAAAACGCGGCTTCTGCTGGGCTCCAGAATTGTACTTCCTCTTGCGGTTCTCAATTTGCTGCTGCTTCCCTTCAATCATAAGAGCACGATCTACCAACTCCTGGTAGTTGTTGAAGGTTGCTACCATCAACTGCATGCTCAACTCATCATTCAGTCCTTCCAGAAACTTCTCCTGCTTAGCTGCATCCGTAGCAACGTCATCTGGGGCATAACGTGCTAGCTTACTAAAGTCCTCCACATACTGGCTAACTGTCCGTCCTCCTTGGCGCAAGTTGTGAAACTCACGCTCTTCATGGCCATAGCTCCTGCTGAAACATGGGTAGTACGGAAAGCCTGCTAAAACTGGTCCCATGTGACAGTGTCGATAGGGAAAGTGGCTGTGAAATTCTCCCACCGTGATGCTGTGGGTCCGTCAAGCTGATGTGCGGCAAACTTCACCTTTTCCGCATCTGTGCATCCTGCCGTGGTCAACTCCCTAGTTGTCTTGAGGAGCCAATCATCTGCTACTATAGGCTCGGTGCTACTAGAGAACACCGGTGGATTCAACCTAAGAAAACGGGCTAAGTGGTCAATAGGTGGTGGTGGTGGGTTGTTGTTGTTCCCCTGATTCTGATTCTGGACTAGCAACTGCATCAATGTATTCTGCTGCTGGATTAACTGAGTGAGCTCTGGTGGGAAGGTAAATCCGGGGTCACGTCTCGGAGGCATCTTATGGGTTTAGAAAAGATGAGATTTAAGAATAGAGAGGGGTCTAAAGAGAAAACACTACCCATATGCACATGAGGCAAAAGCAAACAATTCACTTCATTCAATCAAACAAGGGCATACAATCGGTCTAACTATCGGAAAAGTGCTCGGACTACTATATTTACATGGTGGACTACTACTACTGATGGGGTGGTCTACTAGAAATATTCTTCGGTTGCAGACTCCATGATATTTGCTCCAGCTTCATCAACATAGTCATCATCGCTATCATCTAGGTCCGTGTCGGTGTCGTCGATGATGATGTAGTCTTCCAGGCGAATCTCCTTGGGTTCTTCATCTTCTTCTACTGGTGTAGGGCCTCCCATAAATATTCTGATCTTCATTGTTGGGTCGGCATTCTTCTCCACTAGTACTTCGATTTCCTCTTCATAATCTTCACGTGTAGCCTTGAGTTCTTCCTCCACTTCTTTGATTCTTGTCCTTGCATTCTTCAGATCTATCATGTCTGCGCACATCTGGTTTTCTTGACGTCGAATGTGCTGGTTTAACTCCTGGACGAAAGCTGCGATTGATCTATCCTTCTTGGTGCTGATCATCTCCCATTGCTCGTCTCGATGCCCACAAATCTGGTAGATAGTATCCTTGAGATCATTATGGTAAACTTCTCCAATACGTCCCATGGTGATGTGAGCTGCCATGCTCTTTCCTAGACTCCAGGTTGGTGCATCAAAGGAAAACTCTATGGGCTCAGTGACTGGCATGAACGTCCTTCCTGGAACTTGAACTTGAATCATCCAGCGCTCCTCTTTAGGTAAAGTGGCGTTGTAGGTTCCGGTGAAACTTGGTACTCCGATATTTAGATATCTAGTGACTTCTTTCAAGTGGCGTCCAAAGGGTGTATCTTCATCCGGTTGCGTGAACTTGTTCCTTGCATCCGCCATCCTAAAAGAGTAGAAAAGATGACGAGTCAGAATGGGAAGAGTGAGTAGTGATCTAGGGCTTTAGCTTAGTGGTCGTGTCCTACAGTCAGTGTGTGCTCTGATACCATCTTGTAGCGACCAGACCTCAAACGGTCCAATCTCTGTGCTCCAGTGTCATCCCTGGATCAGTAATGCTGACACCGCACAGTACTTGAAGGATTTATAACAGAGTAGCAATCACACACTTATTACAGCGAGTGTCTCAAAAGAGAACTTATTACAATAAATATGGCTTAAGGCCATCTAATAATGATAACAGTGGAAGGCTTGGAAGATAAGTGAGTCCATCAACTCCAACGACATCACTGAGTATAGAACCACGACCTAAGGCACCTTACTCGTCGTCTGAAAAGTCTGCAACATGAACGTTGCAGCCCGAAACGGGCCAGCACATGGAATATGCTGGCAAGGTAACACATAGAGAATAATGGTAAAATAAACTATACTACATGCATATTTGGCTAGTGGAAAGCTCTATGGTTACAGTTTTGCGTAAAGCCAATTTTCCCCTACTGCAAAGGAATAAATTTTATTTAACTATCATGGTAGTTGTTAAACATTGAGAGTGTAGACACGCTCTCAATCCCAATTAAGCATCAACATTAAAACCCAACAATATTGATTAAAGTAACATGATGAGATTCACATGATAATCCAAGTACTAGATACTCAAGATGTCCATAACCGGGGACACGGCTAACCATGATTAGTTTATACACTCTGCAGAGGTTTGCGCACTTTTCCCCACAAGACTTGATCTCCTCCGTTGGGATTCTCGCACTACATGGTGTTTGAGAAACGGATGACCGAGACATAGTCTTTCAGAAGCGCTAGCACCTTACGATCAGGTAGACCATTGCACCTACTTTCCCCTACATCTGCTAGTCTACCACTGTAAGAGTTCGCATGACTTAATCAACTATGCTAGAGCCCATAGTAGCTTGTGGCTGCACACGGAAGTTTCTAGTATGAATAATGTCATGATCCCTTTGAGCCTAGGTGTCGGTCCAAAAGAAAACAGGCAATCGCTAGAATACCCAGGTGCCTCAATCCACCCAGATGTGTGTTTAAGTTGCCACCTTAGATAAACCATTAATTATCAATCTCACATCTGTCATGGATACACTCACCCAATCCACGTCTACTAGCATAGCATAGCAATATAAGTAACGTAGAAGTATCTCCCAGGGTTTGATAATAAAACAGGTAATAGGTTCTACGTCATCTACTTCCCAAAACCCACAATTTAATTAGATCCTAATCATGCAATGTTTGAGGATTGATCTAATGCAATAAAAACTGGGTAGTAGGAGGTATGATCAAAGTGTTACTTGCCTTGCTGATGATCCGCGAAACCTAGCGATTCGAAGTAGCAAGCGGCGCACTCCGGGTACTCTATCGCAAACAAACAAGCATACAATAAGTGCTCATGTAATGCACAGGTAAAACTCAAATAAGAGGTCTAACCAGAAAGTTTAATTTAAGAACTCCGTTTGGCAAAAAGAATCAAATCGAACGAAGCAACGAAAGTCGAACGACAAAAGAAACAAGCTTCGTTTACTATTCTGGTTCTAGGTCAAATTTTACAGAGGCAAAAACTTGTTTGAGTTGGTTAAACGGAAAGAGGGTTTCAAGACGAAACTCCAGGTGCTTGAATCGACTGATTCCGATAAACGAGCGAAAAGTTATACTAAAACGAAAATCGGATCAGAAATCGCGATCAGATATAATCGCGGAAAATCCAAGAAAAAGAAAAACGACGAACAGATTAACGGACGAACGTTCGTTATCTGGATCTAAACGATGAATGCGTTCGTTAAAAACGAATGAATGAGCAAACGCTCGCTAATTAACCTAAACCGAAAAAACCGATCTAGAAAAACGGAAACTAAAAAAACGAACGAAAAACCGGCGAAAACCAACGGTTTTCAAAAAAAAAACCGGCAGCGGGGTCAACCTCGGCGGTCAGGTCCGGCGGCGGGTGGCGGCAGCGGCGACGGCGGCGCGGCGCGGCGGCGGTGGCGGCTGGGGCGCGGGCGGGCTAGGGTTTGGGGAGGCGCGGCGGCTCGGGTGGGCTGGAGGCGGCCCGGGGCGGCGCTATATAAAGGCCCCGGCCAGGGAGTCCTGGCCGATCCCGGCCCGTAGGCGGTTCGCGTTTTTTTAAAAATATTTTCGCGCAGAAAAACATACAAAAGAAATACTAAACGGACTCCAAAAATCCCGAAATAAATTTTTCCCGGCTTCTAAGATAAAGCCTCAGAGGATGAACATTTATTTGGGGCCTAAATGCAATTTTGAAAAACACGCATTTTTCCTAAATTCAAATAAATTGCAAATAAAATCAAAATAAAATCTTATTTGATTTTACTATTAAATCCTCACTATTTCTTTATTTTGGGAAAGTCATTTTATTCCCGCTCTCATATTTTTATGATAGAAATAATTGAAGATATAATAAATAAAATCAAATGATCCTATTTTCAAAATTTGAGAAAACTCAAATATGAAAATAATGAAATCCCCAACTCTCTCCGAGGGTCCTTGAGTTGCGTGAAATTTCTGGATCAACCAAAATGCAATAAAATATGGTATGCAATGATGATCTAATGTATAACATTCCAAATTGAAAATTTGGGATGTTACAGGTATGGACTTGATCCTTGTGCTAATCCCCCTTTGATTCTTAGCACATTGTTTTGCCATGTATCTTACCATGTTTGAGATCACTCTATCCAGCGAAATCACTCCGTAGTTTAGTCGTGGATTGAAAATTTAGGGTTAGGTTTCCGCCGAAATCATCTCGGACCAACCGAGTTGTTGAAATCGGTTCCACCGATTTGGCCAAGGCCATTGCACATGTGATTCTCGGTCTGACCGAGAATTGCAAATCGGTGTGACCGAGTTCAATACTTTGTGAAACCCTAGCAGTCTCGGTGCCACCGAACTGTGACTCGGTCTGACCGAGTTCACTAGTTTAGGTTCCAAAAGCTGCTTCGGTATCACCGAGTTTTCAAATCGGTAGATTCGAAATGCTTTCTGTGGAAAACTAAAACTAAGTTTTTAACTCATTCTTTTGCAAAAACCTTTGTACTTTGTGATGCTTAATCCAATCTACCTCATCTATAATCTATTCACAGGGTCTGCTGTCAGTGTTTGCATCATGTCAGATCAGAGTGACAGTCAGAACAAGTCTGAGGAGCAAGTTAACATGAGTGAGGGCACTAGTCCCTCTAGCAGCTTTGATGAAGGAAGCAGGAGTACACCCAGCAACTTGCCTAAGGCAGCCACCAGGACCAGAAAGAAGAGAACCTCAGATTCTGAGGATGAGGACTATGTGGCTGTTGAGGAAGAGGCCACCTCAAAGAGGAAAGTCCTGAAAAAGGAATATGACACAGCTACTGCCACTAAGCCAGGAATGAAGCAAAAGGTTTCTGCCAAGATAGTTCCCATGTTAAAAGCCAGAACATCCACTCAAGAGACTTTGGGATCTGCACCCAAAGAACAGGTTGTGGCAGAAAAGAAAAGGAAGGAAAGGTTCAAGAAGACCACTGCCAGAGTGTTTGGCAGATCTTCGATTATGAGAGATTCTAAAGAAGAGGAAGAGGAAGAGGATGCAGCACCAACACCCAAAAGCTCAAAAGCTTATGGGAGATGCTATAAGGGCAGGGGCTGCTCCAACTAAGCCCAAAAATGTCCTAAGACTGCTACTCCAGCTCCAAAGCCAAAACCCAAGAGGAGCACCAGGAACATCCCTGCTGAGGAGAAGAACAAGCCCCAGTGCCTCAAGCTGCTGAAGAAGATGATGATTCTGTTGTTTTGAGGAAGTTGAAGCCAAAAATTCTAGATCACAATGATGCTCACCCAGTTGCAGAGAACATGAAAATCAGGAAGGATTCAGGATTAAGGCTATGGAGAGAGTCTGATCCATATGCCACCAGGAGAAGGACTGCTGTGGACTACAGGTTCCATACAAAGGAAGAACAGGACTTCTATGAGACTATCTTACTTGACAAGAAGCCCGTAGTGTGTGACATGAGATGGGTTGATTGGAAATTCATTGAGGAAAATGAGGATCACTTCCCTGGTGTATATGACAGCTTCAAGGCATGTGGAGTCAATGAGTTTGTCGCTCAGAAGCTCACAAAGTGGAATGATGAGCTTATTATGCAGTTCTACTCCACAGCTCATTTTTACCTAGATGGAAGGATTGTCTGGATGTCTGAAGGTACTAGGTACCAGTCAACGATTGAAGAATGAGAAAAATTGATCAATGCTCTTGAGGAGAGTGAAGATGACTTGGATGTCTATGCCAAGAAGAAGAAGGATCACAACACCATGGCACATATGTACAAAGAGATCCTGGGTGCTGCTCTTGAGACACATAAGTTTGGATCAGTACATTACCTTCTGTCAGGTTTGCCAACAATCAACTGGATCCTCAGGCACACTCTCTTGCCGAAGTCAGGTGATCACAAGATGATCAGAGGCCATGCAATTAACCTGCTTCACATATTTGATGTGCCTCAAAAGTTCAAAGTCATGAGCCTAATTGTGGAAACCATTACGAGAACAGCTGCAGATCAGAAGAGAAGTTGTGGGTATGCCCCACAGATCCAGGAGCTAATCAACTCCAAGATGGGCACTGGCACGTATCTCTTGGACAAGGAACACATGCACATCTACCCAGACTTTGAGGACAACACTGTGGTGATGGATGAGAATGAACCATCTTCTATGCAAGCACAAGCAAAGAGGGAGAAGGCAAGGGCTGAAAAGGCTACAAAGATGCCAACCATTGATGAGGCATCTCAGTATCTTCTGAAGAGCAAGCAAGATCAGCTTGGCTACTTGATTGCATCCACTCTGAGGATTGAGAAGGGATTGGCCACCCTGACTCAAAACTAGGAGAGTTTGGAGAGGATCATGGAGCAGAAGTTCTATGACTTGGTTGTGAAGGTCACTGAGATCCAGTCAGTTGTTGAGCAACTTCAGGATGAAGTGCAGGAGAAGAAGGGCAAGTCTACCACTGATGCTTTTGCTAGAGTGCCCAGAGGACAGAGATGAAGGAAATATGCCCTAGAGGCAATAATAAAGTTATTATTTATTTCCTTATATATCATGATAAAAGTTTATTATTCATGCTAGAATTTTATTAACCGGAAACATAATACATGTGTGAATACATAGACAAACAGAGTGTCACTAGTACGCCTCTACTAGACTAGCTTGTTAATCAAAGATGGTTATGTTTCCTAACCATGGACAAAGAGTTGTCATTTGATTAACAGGATCACATCATTAGTTGAATGATCTGATTGACATGACCCATTCCATTAGCTTAGCACCCGATCGTTTAGTATGTTGCTATTGCTTTCTTCATGACTTATACATGTTCCTATGACTATAAGATTATGCAACTCCCGTTTGCCGGAGGAACACTTTCTATGCTACCAAACGTCACAACGTAACTGGGTGATTATAAAGGAGCTCTACAGGTGTCTCCAAAGGTACATGTTGGGTTGGCGTATTTCGAGATTAGGATTTGTCACTCCGATTGTCGGAGAGGTATCTCTGGGCCCTCTTGGTAATGCACATCACATAAGCCTTGCAAGCATTGCGACTAATGAGTTAGTTGCGGGATGATGGATTATGGAACAAGTAAAGAGACTTGCCGGTAACGAGATTGAACTAGGTATTGGATACCGACGATCGAATCTCGGGCAAGTAACATACCGATGACAAAGGGAACAATGTATGTTGTTATGCGGTCTGACCAATAAAAGATCTTCGTAGAATATGTAGGAGCCAATATGAAGATCCAGGTTCCGCTATTGGTTATTGACCGGAGACGTGTCTCGGTCATGTCTACATTGTTCTCGAACCCGTAGGGTCCGCACGCTTAAGGTTACGATGACAGTTATATTATGAGTTTATGCATTTTGATGTACCGAAGTTTGTTCGGAGTCCCGGATGTGATCACGGACATGACGAGGAGTCTCGAAATGGTCGAGACATAAAGATTGATATATTGGAAGCCTATATTTGGATATCGGAAGTGTTCCGGGTGAAATCGGGATTTTACCGGAGTACCGGGAGGTTACCGGAACCCCCCGGGAGGTATATGGGCCTTAGTGGGCCTTAGTGGAAGAAGAGTAGAGGCGGCCAGGGCTGGGCCGCGCGCCCCTCCACCCCTAGTCCAAATAGGACAAGGAGAGAGGGGGCCGGCGCCCCCCTCCTTCTCTCTCTCTCTTTTCCCACCTCACGAATCCTATTCCAACTAGGAAAAGGGGGGGAGTCCTACTCCCGGAGGGAGTAGGACTCCTCCTGGCGCGCCCTATGATGGCCGGCCGGCCTCCCCCTCTTGAACCTTTATATACGGAGGCAGGGGCACCCCATAGAGACAAAAAGTTGATCCACGTGATCATATTCTTAGCCGTGTGCGGTGCCCCTTTCCACCATAGTCCTCGATAATATTGTAGCGGTGCTTAGGCGAAGCCCTGCGACGGTAGTACATCAAGATTGTCACCACGCCGTCGTGCTGACGGAACTCTTCCCTGACACTTTGTTGGATCGGAGTCCGGGGATCGTCATCGAGCTGAACGTGTGCTAGAACTCGGAGGTGCCGTAGTTTCGGTGCTTGATCGGTCGGGCCGTGGAGACGTACGACTACATCAACCAAACGCTTCCGTTGTCGATCTACAAGGGTACATAGATCATACTCTCCCCTCTCGTTGCTATGCATCACCATGATCTTGCGTGTGCGTAGGAATTTTTTTGAAATTACTACGTTCCCCAACAAGAGATCTGCTGCAGTGCCTGTTACAGACACCAGAGCAACTTCATCTGCACCGGCTACAGCTTCAGTGCCACCAGCTCCAGCACCCACTCCACCAGCTCCATCTACATCAACTGATGACTTCGTCCTTGGCGTTTTATCTACACCACCACCTGAAGACCAAGCCTGAGAGTTGATCTAGCACTATGCATTTTTATGAACTTTTTGGTAACTTGTTGCCAAAGGGGGATAAAATGTATAGATCATCGGCTTCGAGAGAGAGTGTTGCTTTTTGTCCTCTCTTTTTGTTTGGTGGTTAAACTTTGTTTATTTGCTTGTTTGTGATTATTTATGCTTTTGTGTGATACTTGGATGATCATGTGTTTTATTTGGGTTCCTAAGATCCTTGTTACTAACATCAAAGGACCCATTACAAAATGGGTACCTAAAACCAAGCATTGATCTCTTGTAGGTGTTTGCTTTCGGTGGGGGATCATGGTTGCTCGATATTGGAGCTACTAATCATATGACCGGAAGCAAGGACTTGGTGGTGGGCATGCAAAAGATTCTATCCATGCCCACCAACGTCGAGTGGGATGACGCCTCGTCCTCTAAGGTATTGGGACTCGGCAAAGTTGTCAGCTCTCATGATCTTATGATCGAGAAGGTCATGCTTGTTGAGTCCCTTACATACAATTTACTTTCCGTTCGTCAACTAGCACTCATGGGATTTGCCACTTTCTTTGATATTGATACCGTGGCCCTCTTGTGGAGCAAGACTCTTAAAGTAGCCTTTGTTGGGCATGTCGACAACGGTCTCTATGTGATTAACTTTTCGGAGCGACCCACTAAGACCGCGACATGCCTAATGGCTAAGGTTGACATGGGATGGCTTTGGCATCACCGTTTAGCTCACGTCAATATGAGATCTTTGCAAAGTCTTCTCAAGGGGGACCATGTCCGTGGACTAACAAATGTTAGTTTTCCCAAAGATCATGCTTGTGGTGCTTGTATCGAAGGAAAGCTACATGAGAAGGCTCACCCTCCCACGACTATCATCTACTCGAAGAGGCATTTGGAGCTCCTTCATTTGGATCTCTTTGGGCCTCCATCCTTTGATAGTCTTGGCGGTAGAAAGTATTGCTTGGTGATTGTGGATGACTATTCAAGATACACTTGGGTATATTTCTTCAAGAGGAAGAGCGAGACCCAACAAACTGTCATCAACTTTGCAAACAAAGCTCAACGACAACACAATACAAAGATCTTGACTATAAGAAGTGACAACGGCTCCGAGTTCAAGAACTACACCTTGGATGAGTATTTGAGTGATGAGGGAATCAAGCATCAATATTCCACACCTTATACCACTCAACAAAATGGTGTAGCAGAGAGGAAGAACTGGAAGTTGATGGATGCGGCAAAGACCATGATGGCGGAGTTCAAGTCTCCCTGCAACTTTTTGGCCGAAGCCATCAACACCGCATGTCATGCATCTAATCGGCTCTACCTTCGCAAAGGCTTGAACAAGACTCCATATGAGATACTCACCGGTAACAAGCCCAACCTCAAGTACTTCCGGGTGTTCGGGTGTAAGTGTTTCATTCTCAAGAAAGGTGTCCGTTTGTCTAAATTTGAGGCTAGAGCTTATGAGGGCATATTTGTTGGTTATGCTACAAACTCTCATGCTTACCGTGTTCTCAATAAGTCCACGGGACTTATTGAGGAAACATGTAACGTAGAGTTTGATGAGAATAACGGCTCCCAAGTGGAGCAATGTGGTACTTGTGATGTAGGTGATGAAATTCCTCCCCAAGCCATAAGAAGAATGGGTGTTGGTCATATCCTACCCATTGAGGAACCCCTTGTGTCCGAAGGAGAAGGACAATGTTCCACTCAAGTGGAACCTTCACCAACCCAAGACCCACACGCTTCCGAAGAACAAAGTGAAGGCCCTCAACCTCAAGAACAAGACCAAGGGCAAGGTCAATCTCAAGATGGTGTTGTAACATCAAGTGATGCCCAAGGCCAAGTTCTCTCCTCCGAGCAAGTTCAAGATCAAGAGCTTCCTCGAGATCAAGAACAAGCTCAAGACGGCGCTCAAGATGATCAAGTGACCACTCCTCGTCTCACCCCCGAGGAGGAATTGGAGCGTCGTGCCGCCAAGATTGCTTCCAAGCTCTCCACCAAGGATCATCTCATGGCAAATGTGCTTGGAAGCTTAAGAAAGGGGGTAAGCACTCGTAGACAATTAGCAAACTATTGTGAACATCACGCGTTTGTCTCTTGTGTTGAACTCCAAAAGGTCTATGAGGCGCTCGAAGATCCAGATTGGCTCAATGCCATGCATGAAGAACTCAACAACTTCGAGCGCAACAAAGTGTGGAGATTGGTGCCAAGGCCAATGGAGAACCACAATGTCATTGTGAAAGTGCAACTATCCCTAGGTGGTTTTGGTAATTCCTAACAACATATAGCTCATTGAGCTAATGCTATTTCAAGATTAATATCTCAGGAAAGCTCAATGATTGGCATGGCATGGATGATAAAAGTGGACCCCTCAAAATGCTAAGGACAAAAGGATTGGCTCAATCTCAAAGCTCAAGACTCTACATTTTCTATTTTAGTGATCCAAGATCACATTGAGTCTATAGGAAAAGCCAATACTATCAAGGAGGGATGAGGTGTTGCTTAATGAGGTTCTTGCTCAAAATGCTTAGTGATATGCTCCAAATCCCTCAACTACTTTCTCACATCGACATATGACCTAAACCAAAAGTCAAACTCGGCCCCACCGATTCTTTCTATCCGGCGCCACCGAGTTCAAATGTCATATCCACTGCCACGAACCCTAGGCAAATCGGTCTCACCGATAGGGATCTCGGTCTCACCGAGATGGGATTGTAATCTCCCTGTTTCCCTTCATAACATTTTGGTCCTACCGAGATGAGTGATCGGTCCCACCGAGATTGCAATGTAAACTCTCTGTTTCCCCTTCGCAATGTTTCGGTCTCTCCGAAATGAGCGATCGGTCCCATCGAGTTTACCTGACCAACTCTCTGGTTGGCTTATTACCAAAATCGGTCTCACCGAGTTTGTGTAATCAGTCTCACCGAGATTACGTTATGCCCTAACCCTAACCATATCGGTCCTACCGAGTTGCATGTCAGTCCCACTGAAAACCCTAACGATCACTAGCTTTGCTGAATCGGTCCGACCGAGTCTATCAATTCGGTCCCACCGAGATTGGCAAGTTGTGTGTAACGGTTAGATTTTGTGTGGAGGCTATATATACCCCTCCACCACCTCTTCATTCAAGGAGAGAGCTATCAGAACAGACCTACACTTCCAACTTACTTTTTCTGAGAGAGAACCACCTACACTTGTGTTGAGGCCAAGATATTCCATTCTTACCATATGAATCTTGATCTCTAGCCTTCCCCAAGTTGCTTTCCACTCAAATCCTCTTTCCACCAAATCCATATCCTGTGAGAGAGAGTTGAGTGTTGGGGAGAATATCATTTGAAGTACAAGAGCAAGGAGTTCATCATCAACACACCATTTGTTACTTCTTGGAGAGTGGTGTCTCCTAGATTGGCTAGGTGTCACTTGGGAGCCTCCGACAAGATTGTGGAGTTGAACCAAGGAGTTTGTAAGGGCAAGGAGACCGCCTACTTCGTGAAGATCTACCGCTAGTGAGGCAAGTCCTTCGTGGGCGACGGCCATGGTGGTATAGACAAGGTTGCTTCTTCGTGGACCCTTTGTGGGTGGAGCCCTCCGTGGACTCGCGCAGCCGTTACCCTTCGTGGGTTGAAGTCTCCATCAACGTGGATGTACAATAGCACCACCTATCAAAACCACAACAAAAACATCCGTGTCTCCTATTGCGTTTGAATCCTCCAAACCCTTCCCTTTACATTCTTGCAAGTTGCATGCTTTACTTTCTGCTGCTCATATACTCTTTGCATGCTTGCTTGAATTGTGTTAAGATTGCTTGACTTGTCCAAAGTTGCTAAAATCTGCCAAGAACGAAAATTGGGAAAAGGATAAGTTTTTATTTGGTCAAGTAGTCTAATCACCCCCCTCTAGATATACTTTCGATCCTACACATTGGAACCAAGTGGATATTCAAGAACAAGAAATATGCTCATGGGATTATCATTCGCAACAAGGCTCGTTTGGTAGCAGAAGGCTACTCCCAAGTCGAGGGTATCGACTACGGTGAAACCTTTGCCCCCGTTGCTCATCGTGAATCCATTCGCATGTTGATTGCATATGCTTCTCATCATAACTTTAAGTTACAACAAATGGATGTGAAGAGTGCTTTCCTTAATGGTCCGATTAATGAATTGGTATATGTCAAGCAACCCCCGGGTTCGAGGATCCCTACTTTCCCGATCATGTGTATCAACTCGATAAGGCACTCTATGGCCTAAAACAAGCCCCACGTGTGTGGTATGACCACCTTACCGAGTTGTTACAAGACCGTGGTTTTGAAGTTGGGCTAATCGACCCCACTCTTTTTACTAAGAAGGTCAAAGGGGAGTTGTTTGTGTGCCAATTATATATTGACGATATTATCATTGGTTCCCCTAACAAAGCTTTCAATGAGGAATTTTCTGCTCTCATGACCTCAAAGTTCGAGATGTCTTCCATGGGAGAGTTGAAGTTCTTTCTCGGGTTCGAAGTGAAGCAAAGGAGAGAAGGAACCTTCATCAACCAAGCCAAATACACTCAAGACATGCTCAAGAGATTCAAGCTAAGTGATGTCAAGCCCGCTTCGACTCCCATCCCCACCAGGTGCCAACTTGACATTGATCCCAATGGTAAAGCGGTGGATCAAAAGGTATATCGCTCCATGATTGGCTCCTTGCTTTACCTTTGTGAATCTAGACCAGATATCATGTTGAGTGTGGGAATTTGTGCATGGTTTCAAGCTGCACCTAAGGAAAGTCACTTTGTGGCGGTCAAGCGAATCTTTCGATATTTGGATCATACCCCAAACTTTGTCTTATGGTACCCAAGGGGAGCATTCAAGCTTGTAGGTTATTCGGACTCGGATTGGGTGGGAGACAAAGTGGATAGGAAGTCCACTTCCCGAGGGTGCCAATTTCTTGGTTGCTCTTTGGTGAGTTGGTCTTCCAAGAAGCAAAGTTGCGTATCTCTCTCGTCCACGGAAGCGGAGTATGTGGCTGCTGGTAGTTGTTGTGCACAACTCTTATGGATGAGCAAACTTTAAAGGATTACTGTGTCATTTGTGACAAAGTGCCTCTTTGGTGTGACAATGAAAGTGCCATCAAGATTTCTCTCAACCCGGTGCAACACTTCAAGACGAAGCATATTGAGATTCGGTATCACTTCATCCGGGATCACATTAGGCGAGGGGAGATCGAGCTCAACTACGTCAACACCCATGACAACCTTGCAGATATTTTCACGAAGCCTTTGGATGAAGCAAGATTTCGCGAGTTAAGGCATGAGCTAAATATCATTGATTCGAGCAATGTTGCTTGAACCCTTGCACACCCCACTCACTCAACTTGTTATCTAATCTAGGTGTAGGCATGGACATAGGGGGACAATTGTTCTCTCAATGAACTCTCCCTCCCCATTATGCATAAAGAGATCAACTCTTTCATATTAGCCATTTTTGATGGTACTTGTGCTTCAAAGATGAGTTTTAGTCATGGGCCCAAGGATAATTCTTCGTGGTGCCATACCAATTGACTCAAACATAGGTGGCTCCGGCCACCGCCCTCTCCTTGGAGAGTTTGTGTCTCGTTTTTGGTCTGTGTTGTCTCTTACTTCTCTGCCTTCGTGCCGAGCTTGTGCTTGTGGTGTCCTGTGTGTTAGCTCGTTGGTGTGGTCTTTCGCTTGAAGGTTCAGTGCTTCAGTGTTCTCTCGGTTGGTTGAAACTGCTCTTTCTTGAGCTCACGGTACTACCGCGACCTGCCACGGTACTACCACGAGGGGAGAGCGCGGTACTTCCGCACCCAGCGCGGCATAAATTTTTTTTGCTGCCTGGGGGAGCGGTACTACGGCCTCGGTGCGGTACTTTCGCCCGGGCGGTACTACCGCAATGACGTGCGGTACTACCATGTGAGGAGTGCATGGTACTTTCGCACCCAGCGCGGCAGAATTTTTTTACTGCCGCCTGGGGGAGCGGTACTAAAGCCACGGTGCGGTACTTCCGCCCGGGGCGGTACTACCGCGATGACGTGCGGTACTACCGTGCGACCGAGGGGTGTGGGGGGTTAAACACGGGCAGGGGGAGTTCTAACTCCCCCATACCCATTCGTCTCTCTCCCCACTCCGTCTCTCTCTCTCTCTCTCTCGCTCAAGAACGGCGCCGGAGGTCCTCGCCGGATCTCCATCTCCGACCGCTCTCCTCAGATTCTAACCAGTGGGATCGTTCCCCACCACTCCCTCTTGCCATGGAACAAGGTTTCTCCCCAGTCCCTTCCTTTTTCTTGTTCGTCTTGTTGTTTTTAGGTTTTGGGGAGATGCAAGTTGTTCGTGCAATTTTAGGCGAAATCTTTGCAAGAGTAGGATATAGGAGAGTGGTTTTGTGTAGTTATGGTACTTGCTATAGTTGTCCCGTGATGGATTTGATCGACCGTAGTACCGCGTGTTGACACGGTTGTGCTCATATCTCCGTGGCCGTTACGGATCTGCAACCGTGCGGTACTACCGCTCTTCAGGTGCGGTACGACCGCGCGTCCGGTACTACTGCCCTACTAGTGCGGTACTACCGCGTTGCTGGTACTACCGCTCCTTGGAGCGGTACTACCGCACGTGGCGCAACACATGCTACTACCGTTGTCTTAAATCCCTCTCATGGCACTTCTCACGTGCTATGTCTACTTGTTTCACCTGTTTTGTTGTGGTCTTTGCATTGATCCTTCTCGCGTTTCGTGCGTGGTTGTTTGGCGGTGTGTGTTTTAAGTGGTGGCTCAAGTGCTCCGGCTCGCCGCTCCAATCCAAGCCATAACACGGGATCCAAGCGTACGCACAACTCAGAGGCAGCAGAGGGCTCCAATGCCCCCCAACGCATAACCAAGACCACCGCCACCAAAGAGAAGGAACCCACCATGGGTATGGATGAGATACCGCTTGCTGAGTTCATCGCTCAGAGGAAGATCAATCCATATGGAAACCATCGTGCCAACTTTCGAGGGAATGAGCTATTCTAGACCAAGCAGCAGAATCTCATCTATCTGGATGTCATCAAGGCCAAGAAAAACACCTATGTGGAGGTGAAGTGGATCAACATGCATCACATGAAGCAAGAGAAGCACCGGGAATACTTTGGTGAGGCTTTAGACCTCATGGAGCAATTTGGCATTGAGCATATCATCTCATTCCAAAAAGACTTTGATCCTGAGATCATTGCTCAGTTCTTTGCCTCAGTGTAGTTTCATCTCAATGAGGAAAGGACCATGACTTGGATGACCAATGATCGGCAGCTGACTGCTACTTGGATGGAATTCATGACTTTGCTTGGGGTTCCGGATGAGGGGATCGCCACACCCCAAGGTGTTCGCCCTCATGCCAATTCCGAGTCTGCAAACAAGAATAGGCTTTTGCCCTTCTATGTGGAGAAGAAGCTCTCCAATGGCAAGTCAACTTGGGTACTCAACTCCTTTCTTGACATCATGCACCGGATCTTCCGCAACACTCTCTTCCCACGCATTGGGGACAAGGACAAGGTGCATGCCTATCTTGTGGGTATGATGCTCCTGGGTGAAGACGCTCGCAACTCTCAGACACTACCACTTGATGTCTCACATATCATGTGGAATGAGCTTCGGTTTGCGGTCTACAACCGCAAGGTCCCCATCTATGGACCTTATCTGTTTCAGTTGATCTCAGCAACTTGGGAGCAACTCTACCCTCAGGATGATTTTGAGGCCCCTAGTTGGATCTGGCATGAGCCCATCAACCTCCGTGTCAAGACTCAGTGGGCCAACACTACCTCTCGTGTTGATGCTGCGGCTGACATGGACGTGGGTGCAGATGAGCATGAGGAGGAGGCAACAGACGAGGACAGCTCTGAGGGTTACACCCCTCCCACTTCTAAGCCATCTTGGGCTAAGCGATTGAAGAACAAGATGAAGATGTTGTTCTGTATGCAGGCAAAGGGGCAGTACAAGACCCATGTGGCTTCCAAGGAGACTCACCGCCGCGACAAGCGGATTTTCAGGACCTTTGGCGAGAACATCTCCAGCGGGTCAGAGGAGGACGTCACCCCAGAGGCAGAATGGATCGCCAAGCGGGGTTATCACTGGACCGAGTCTGAGGAAGAGTCCGTCCCAGCTGCCGAGTCTAACGGGGAGCGTGCAAGTGACCACTCAGCTTGAGCCACCACTATTGTTGTAGGTGTCCTCTCTTCCTTTTTGGCATCTCGATGCGAAAGGGGGAGCGAATGTAGGATTTGCGAGTTGTGTCGTGTTTGGGTCAGTTGAACTTCGTTTATGTCGTTTGCTTTGGTTTGCTTTGGTTTGTCTTTGTGAGACCTTCTATCATATGGTGTAAGACATATGCACTCTATCGTACCATAGTGAGCTTGTTCTATCTTGTGCTTATTTCATTATGCTCTTTACTATCTTGCTTAGTTTTAGCCTTATTGCAAGATATGCCATGTCTATAAAATATAGGGGGAGTGTTGATCCTAGTATATGTGTCGTGCAGTCCAAAGCACTCATCGAGATAGCACACATCTAGGGGGAGCCCGTCTATATTTTAGAGGCTTGGGGTTTGCCCTTGCTCTTTGCATTATACTCTTGTGCAAATCCCGTGTTGTCATCAATCCACCAAAAAGGGGGAGATTGTAAGGGCATTTTATCCCTTAGTTGGTTTTAGTGATTGATGAAAATACTTTTGCGGACTAATCATGTGCATCGAATATTTCAGATATATATTGACTAGCCACAAGATGATTTGGTTCCCCTCGAAGGCTATGGAAGACGGCGTTTCTCTATGTTTCTTTTCGGTGGGATTGAGTCATAGGGAAGCCATACTATTAAGAGGGGGTCCGCTTCGGAAAGGGTGGGTGGATTCATCACGTACAAATCTTCCTTCGTACCTCCTTTTCTTCTAGCCTTTGGAGCATCCTATGTTTTCCTTGTCTATGCGAATATTGCTCGTGCTTGCTGAACTAGGGCGTGTGGTAGTACTGCTCCTCAGAGCGGTTGTACCGCAGGCCCTTGCGGTAGTACCATTCGCCAGTGCGGTAGTACCGCAAGCGCCCACGGTAGTACCGCTTCCTGGCAAGTGGTAGTACCGTGGCCGGAGTCCAGATGTTGTCACCCTCTCCCTGGTGGGTGGCACCCATCACGGTAGTACCGCGCACTGGGCATTGTAATACCGTGGTATCTGGCTTAGTTCTGCAAGTATGCGGCAGTAAGGGGCGGATGAAATTCTTTTCATCCACGCCTGGCGCGGTAGTACCGCTACTGGCTTACGGTACTACTGTGTCGGGTTTTTGCATCGACTCCAACTCTGTGGAAGTTGCCACAGATGTAATTTATTATATCCGTGCCTTCCCATCTCTGAACAGTCCCTGCCTTGCGGTAGTACCACAAGGGGGCGCTGTAATACCGCGCCAGCAGTATTGCCGCCCTCTGCCTTAGTGCATTTTGGGCTGTTCTGGTCTGTGATGCGTGGGCGGTAGTACCGCGGGGCCCTGCGGTAGTACCGCGTGCCCCTGCGGTAGTACCGCGCCTCTGGTACGGTAGTACCACGTTGCGCAGGCTGAGTTGGTGGATAACAGTTGGATTTGTTCTTCTACTATACAAGGGGTGTCTTCTTCCTCTAGTTGACTACCTCTTCTACCTCCAAGCTCCATTAATGCTCTAAGCTCCATTTTCGCCCGATCTCTCTCTCTAGCCAATCAAACTTGTTGATTTGCTCGGGATTGGTTGAGAAGGCCCCGATCTACACTTCCACCAAGAGAAATTTGATTCCCCCACCAATCCCTAGCGGATCTTGTTACTCTTGGGTGTTTGAGTACCCTAGACGGTTGAGGTCACCACGGAGCTATAGTCCATTGTGGTGAAGCTTCGTGGTGTTGTTGGGAGCCACCGATTAAGTTGTAGAGATAGCCCCAACCTTGTTTGTAAAGGTCCGGTCGCCGCCTCCAAGGGCACCAATAGTGGAATCACGGCATCTCGCATTGTGTGAGGGTGTGAGGAGAATACGGTGGCCCTAGTGGCTTCTTGGGGAGCATTGTGCCTCCACACCGCTCTAACAGAGACGTACTTCCCCTCAAAAGGAAGGAACTTCGGTAACACATCCTCGTCTTCACCGGGTCCACTCTTGGTTATCTCTTACCTTTACTTGTGCAAGCTTATTAGTGTTACTTCTCTTGCTTGCTTGTGTGTTCGTTGTTGTTGCATTATATATGTTGCTCACCTAGTTGCACATCTAGACAACATACTTTGATGCAAAGTTTAATTTGGTAAAGAAAAGCTAAAAATTGTTAATTGTCTATTCACTCCCCCTCTAGTCAACCATATCGATCCTTTCACCCACAACTCGCTAACTTAGAGCTTTCATGGCCAATGGTTTAACAGGCGTGGACTTCGTCTGTTGCTGGATATCCTGGAGCATTTTGCCGTTAAGTCGCCGCTCCGGCTTAATGTATGAGTATACTGGTGACATACAAGACTCCCAACGTCATATCAATATTCAGCTAACAGATGAGGAAGTCACCGAGTCTGTCAAGAAAATGTTGAATGAAACGGAAGCTGTCTGCAGCAAGACCGGGTTAAGCCCCTTTTACACACAAAACAAACCGTCCGCTATAAGTATTGTCTGTGCTTCCGCTTTACACCTGATATATTTGGACTGTGCAATCTTTGAATACCCTCTGCCCATTTTTAAACAGGGTGATGATTTGTTCGGGAAAAAGAAACCTCAGGAGAAAGCGGTGAAGCCTTCTCGTCCTAAAATGAAAGCCGTCAAGAAAACCACAAAAAGGAAGGCACCTGAACCCATCGGTTTAGAGCTTGATGATGACCCGGATGAACCAGAAGCAGAGGTAGAACTTGATTCACTTGGTTCACTTTTCATGCATCTCATTGACAATGATATTTATCAGGAGGACGTTGAGGGCTGCCAAGTTGACGATGCAGAGGTAATTATCCTTTCCTCCGGTGTAGACTCTCTGCCAACACAAAAAATCCGTCAATCTCGCCCTCTTGCTCACTTGGACCCAAAATTTCTTTTGAAGAAGCAGCAGCACGAAGTTCGCTGCACAACCCGGCACAGCGGCCAAACGGTCACCTCGACCGGTTTACCGAACACCCGGTTCGAAAATGCCGACCCGAGGTATCACCCACTTCTGAAACTTCTTATCCCAAGGAAGGCTTTTTACGACAACCTGTTATTCGTCCGATTCGAATTATCAGGTGACACCTCCTTCTTCATCCGGCGAATCCACGGCCACACAACTCCCTCCTCTTAAAACTGTGGCTGGGTAAGTATTTCAACCCAATCTTTTGATGTTTCACACTTTATATGCTATGCTAACCTTTGTATCTGTTCTTTAGAGCCAAGGCCAGACCCGGTAAGAAGGCCCGGGTGAACAACCCGCCTGATGATCATGTGGTGATTGAACCGGAGCTGACTACGGAACCGGAAGATCCAAATACTGAGGCCACATTTGATGAACCGCCCCCTCAAGATCATAATGTTGATGAACAAGCAAAAGTTGATACCGCTGTGCCAGATGATAAACCGGCAAGTCCAATCTGGGATGATGACGGACCTTCTAGTCCAATGAAGACTACTGACACTCCATCAACTCCAGAAAAGGATGCTAAAGATAAAGAAGATGAGGCTATCATTACCGGTATTGGCCACACCTCTCCTAGCCATCCTGTTGTATTAGCGAAACATAGTGCCAAAGAAGAACATGCTGCCATGGAGAGAGGCAAGTGGAGCACTGATTTATCAAGCTACGCACACTTCGGTGCTCAAGAACTCCACTCTGGCTTTCTAAACCGTCTGCACACAAACTGTGACTATGAAGCCGGTTTAGTGAATCTGATGAAGGAGGGCTATGAGGTAATGACATAACTTTTCCTTTCCTAAGTCCAATTGCAAATACCAACTCTAGTAGCCCCCAAGGGCCGGTTTATGATAGCAATCATAAATCGGGACTTTGTAATATCTCAACCCTTGCATACTTATCCTCCATATGTCAGGTGATCCTTTGAATAAACTGCTACTTTATCGTTGTATTCCTGTAGTTTTCATCTGTGTAGTCCCCAAGGGCCGGTTTATCTTTCCAAGGTGAACCGGGATTTTAACCAATGCTTCGATTTGAACAAATGTACATTAGCCCCCATGTGCCAAAGATAATGTGTGCATTATATTTGGGACTTGCAAAAATTTCTGATAATAAAGCAAATAGGCATTAGCCCCCAAGTACAAAGTGCATAACTTGTTATGTGCTTGGTACTTCAAATATATACATCCCACTGATGATATGTCATTCCTTTACAGGCTGAGCTGAGCAAAAAGGACTCCCAAACCACTGATCTTCAAGAAAACATCAAATCTCAAGAAGCGGAGGCTTCCAAATCCAAGGAGGAACTAACTAAAGCCTTAGCAGCCATGGAGAAGCTGAAGGAAATTTTTAAGAAGGAGCATGCAGATTGGGATGCCGAGAAGGCCGCTTTGGCAAAGAAAGCCGAAGACGCAGAAGCAACCCTTAAACCGGTGGTTGAGGAATTGACTGGTTTAAAGCGGCAAATAAATGCTATGACCTCTGCTATATTTGGTAAGCGCCCTCATCTGGTATGTTTTAAGTCCCCTTTACCTTAGCAGTCACCGGTTTACTGATGCTCGCAATACTACAGGGACCCGAATTACCCATCTGGGCTCCGATATGCGGATGAAGCTAAAAGCAGCCTACACCTTGTTAGAACAATTGTATTTTGGATCCCAACAGGCTATCTGCACTGCTGCGTACAACAAGTCTCCTCCATCGTTGATAAAAGAAACCATCGAGAAGCTGTCCATGTTGCCTGCCTGACTCGAGGAACTTAAAAAATTAGCTGCAAGGTCAGGCACATTGACTGTGCTAATCTGGGCCAAGGCATGGATTATCTCGTACCGGCAGATATCGGCCAAGGCTATCCCAGCGTGAAGGAAGATGGCACAGAATTCAACAATGATGATCTCCGAAGGCTGACAAGGGAAATGCGGCCTATAGCAAGCAAATTGGCGGATGACATAGATCTATCTCATTATCAACGAGTTTATGATGTTGATCAGAAAAGATATCCCGCACCGATTCATGATGTAGAGGATCTTGTTCCGCCAATCTGTAAGCACACTTATGCTCCTGACATTGATCCTTCCCCTCTTATAAGTGAAGAAGCCGTATTCCAAGCATTAACTGGAATCTATTGGACAACAATTGATTTCCAGCCACTGGGTAGAGAGGAGAAAGATACACCAACTCAAGATGATCCGCAATCTTCAAGTTGTCCTGGTGATGAATCTTGAACCGGAGGCCGGTTTAGTTGTTGCAGTCTGCCACTTGTTATTGAAACAATTATTCTTGGTGGGCATTTAAAACGCCTTGTAATAGGCTAGTTCAAACACTCGCTTGTTATGCCATCGAGCATATTTATTTTGCTTGATACTGATAACTCGCCATGCCTTTGGGATCTATTATATGCATAGTCCATTGCGGCTTTTATTTAACGTGTTCCTACATATAAGAACTTGAAAGTGTCCTAGCGGTTTACCACTGGACGGGTCATGATGCCCAAATAAATATATAGCTTGGGTGTATAACCAAGACTGTAATAACCAGATATAGAATAGATGATACCTATTGTCGGTGTCAAAACCGGCGGATCTCGGGTAGGGGATCCCGAACTGTGCGTCTAGGCGGATGGTAACAGGAGGCAGGGGACACGAAGTTTTACCCAGGTTCGGGCCCTCTTGATGGAGGTAAACGCTACGTCCTGCTTGATTAATATTGATAATATGGGTAGTACAAGAGTAGATCTACCACGAGATCAGAGAGGCTAAACCCTAGAAGCTAGCCTATGGTATGATTGTGTGTTGTCCTATGGACTAAAACCCTCCGGTTTATATAGACACCGGAAAGGGCTAGGGTTACACAAGGTCGGTTACAAAGGAGGAGATATACATATCCGTATTGCCAAGCTTGCCTTCCACGCCAAGGAGAGTCCCATCCGGACACGGGACGAAATCTTCAATCTTGTATCTTCATAGTCCAACAGTCTGGCCAAAGGATATAGTCCGGCTGTCCGGAGACCCCCTAATCCAGGACTCCCACGGTAGCCCCTGAACCAGGCTTCAATGACGATGAGTCCGGCGTGCAGTATTGTCTTCGGCATTGCAAGGCGGGTTCCTCCTCCGAATACACCACAGAAGAATTTGAATACAAGGATAGTGTCCGGCCCTGCAAAATAAGTTCCACATTCCAGCGTAGAGAGAATAATATTTCCACAAATCTAATCTGCTAACATGTTTTGGCAACACGACATTGTGCCATGGCCCAATAATTATTCGAACCGTTTTCTTTAACTAGCCCCACACATAACGCGAGGCAGTTTTTTGACAGATCCTGTCAAAGCAGAGATCATGTTCCCCTAATTACGGGATTCTCATCAATACGGTCGTGGGTAACCCAACCGTGTCTAGGATCCTAGATTATAGGCAAGTCCCAAACGGCTACGGAGAGGACGCTTGATATTCACCCTCTTTGTAAAGGGACAAGGCTTTTACTTTTTCCCCTCCCATGCTCAATCGAATCATTCCCCCGCCTAGAGTTCTAACACCCAAAGCCTAGGTCAGGTGCTCCGGACCTTCAATCATGTCCGGATCTAGCCATCAAGGCCGGTGGATGCCCTCCTCTGTTACGGAAGAAGACATCAAGAAGTTGAGGGAGGCCAGATACCTGACCGCCGAGGTTTCGCATCGGCTGCTTGCGCGAGGGCAGGTCGTCCCTACTCCTGAACCCAACGAAGACGTTGTGTTCATCTCCCACTTCCTCCGAGCTCTAGGCCTCACGCTGGATCCCTTCGTTAGGGGGTTGATGTTTTATTACGGGCTAGATTTCCACGATCTAGCCCCGGACTCCTTTCTCCATATCTCGGCATTTATTGTCGTATGTGAGGCCTTCCTCTGCATTACCCCTCACTTAGGCTTGTGGCTCAAGACCTTTGATGTGAAGCCGAAGATGGTCGAGGGGCAACATGTAGCGTGCGGAGGCGCATTAATAAGCAAGATCGCTGGAGCTCCATGGCCAAAGGGTTCCATTCCAGAGGTGTCCAGATTATGGCAACGGGAGTGGTTTTACATCACAGCTCCCAGAAGTGCCAAGTGGGCGGCTGCCCCTGCTTTCCGCTCAGGCCCTCCACCACAACTGATGTCATGGATTAGCAGAGGGCTGAGCTGGGTGTCGGCATTTTGGGAACGGGGGTCCCCAGACTTGCCTGCCTGTGGCCTGCGGCATGGCTCAAAGGGGGGCCCAGCACGGCCCATCTTCACCAACACAAACCCAAGACCCTCGCGAGGGGCCAAGCCTCGCGGGGCGGACGACGCGGAGCTTCCTCATGCACGGCTTCGTCAGGCTGGCTCACAAGGAGGCGGAGAGATCAAGGCGGGGTACCTCACGAGGTGCCCGTGACGCAAGCCATGATGACTCAGGGCGCCAGGTGGGTGCCAGCCCGCGCAGCGTCCTCCTTTCCTCTTTGGTGCAAAGGGGGCAAGCGCAGCCGCGGAGTACCGAGGCATCAGGCAAAGGTTGCCATTTCGGTGCAACGAGACCAAGACCAGGAGGACTACGAGATGGAGGTCACCGTGGAGCCCAAGACGGCGTCATCACCAGAGCTTTGCGCAGGCGAAGACTACTTTTGTCAGGATAGCTGATACCAGCTGTCCCCCTTCAAATTAGCCCGCCATTGTTGGCTCCCTTCCTGCTCAATATTTGGGAAGAGGACCAGGGCCTCTATAAATAGGACCAGCCACCCACATAGGGTCGGTCGGTTCGGTCGGTTTTGCTGGAGGCAGAGAGAGAGGTGACTAAACTCCACTGAGCAGTTCATCGCCCCAGCCAAGAACAGACCCTCGCGGGGCTGTTCTTCCTTGTATTGTTCATCATCATCAGCCCAAGAGGCAATCCACCACACCACACACTGGAGTAGGGTATTACACCACAACGGTGGCCCGAACCAGTATAAACCCTGTGTCTCTTGTGTTGTTCTTTCCGTAGTTTTAGATCCTAGCATGGCGGAGGGGTGCAGGTAGGTAGGAGGCGAAATCTCCGCGCGCACCCCAGTGTTCGAACCTCAAGGGTCTACCGGAACCCGAAATCCGACATTTGGCGCGCCAGGTAGGGGTGCGCCGGAATTCGTCTTCCACCACCCCGTTCTCCTCCGACCATCTCGCCCATGTCTGACGCTCGTCGGGCCCGCGCCGAGCGCCAGGCCGCACTCGCTTCCCGCATTGCCCAGACGGCCCCTGTCGGAGGGCATCCACGCCGTTCCCCGTCACCTGCCGTCAACGCCGCCACCGGCCCGGCAGGGGACGAGCGGCACGCATCGTCCCAGCATCCGTCCATGCGGCAAGACGGCCTCACCGCAACTCCCTCGCTCGCCTCGGCTGGATCTTCGTCCCGCGCGCTTCGCGCGCCCATGGAGGCTCGGGCCACGCTTATCACGGCAAACGAGCTCCCGCGCTACCGTCCCATCGACGACGTCTACGAAGAATGGCTCGACCGCGTCGCCGACCTTGTCCGCGCCTTAGGGGGCTCTCCTGCGCCGTCCGTTCCGCTGCACCGCACCCTGCCCCGCGCGGGCGATGAGGCTCTGGCGGCGCCCCGGCCGCCTCCTCCTCAAGAAGACGCCATGGATCCAAGGCGCGTGGCCCCTGGGCGGAACCCGCTCCGTCAGGCGCCAGCGCGGCAAGAACAGAGCTGCCAAGAAGTCCCTCGCCCGCCAGAAGCTGCCCGGGCGCTCCCTGCTCCAGCACGTCGCGACCATCCTCCTGCTCCAGCGCGTGGGGACATGCAAGACCAAGCTCCCCGTCACCCAAGGCCTCCCGTGGCCACAGCAGGCTGCCGCGCCGTCACCACCGAACTACGCGGCGTCGCGTGGCCCGGCAAGTTCAAGCCAGACTTGCCTCCTCGCTACGACGGCACGGCTGACCCTGCAGAGTTCCTCCAGCTCTACGAGCTGGGCATCGAAGCTGCCAACGGAGACGAGAAGGTCATGGCGAACTGGTTCCCCATGGCACTCAAGGACGGGGCCCGCACCTGGCTCCTGAACCTGGTTCCAGGCACAATCTCCTCCTGGGATGAGATGTGCACCCGCTTCATCGCCAACTTCCAAGGCACTCGTGACCGGCCACCCGCCGTGAGCGACATGCGCCGCATCAAGCAACAACCCGGGGAGACCCTGCAGAAGTACATCCAGCGATTCAACAACGCACGCCTCAAGATTCCCAAGGTGACTGAGGAGGCCATCACCTCGGCCTTCTCCGACGGCGTGCGCGACGTCAAGATGAAGGAGGAGCTGGCGATGCATGAAGACCTGCGCACTTCCTTGGAGTTGTTCAACTTGGCAAACAAGTGCGCCAGGGCTGAGGAAGGGCGTCTCTCCCTCCTCGAGCTGCCCGCCGCAGACCCAGAAGAGAAGAATCCCAAGGCCAATGATGTGAAGCGCAAGGGGGCTGCCGTGCTCGCGGCAGAACCAGACACCAAGCGGGACAGAGATCAGCCCGAACCTTCCAAGGGCAGCCGGTACTGTGTGTACCACGACCTCCACACCCACAACACCAACAAATGTCAAGAACTCCGAGCCGTGCGTGAAGGAAGGATCGGCCGACACCCCGACCGCGGTGACCGGGGCTACGGTCGAGGAGGAGGAAGGAACGCAGGACGCTGGGAAGACCGTGGCCCGCGCCAAGGGTGGCGCGACCAACCTCGCAAGGATCGCTGGCAAGACCCGCCTCACGAGAGAGGATGGAGGGTCAACCTTGCGAGGGAGACTGGAGGGATCAGCCTCACGAGGATCGCCCGCAAGGCAATGCAGGCCTCCCACTGCTGCCGCCGCAGCCAAGGAGAAACGAGGACCGCCACCAGGACGAGGAGGCTGGGGGCTTCCAGGAGCCGCGCGCGATCACCTGCATCCTGGACGGGGCTCAAGCCCCAGCCTCTCAACGCATCTTCAAGCAGTTCGCCCGCGAAGTGAATGCAGTTCTTCCCAGGCTCGAAGCCATGCACCCCCTCAGGTGGTCGGCGTGCGCCATCACGTTCAGCTCAGCAGATTAGCTCAAGTGTGCGGCTACAGCCGGAGTCCTCCCGATGCTTTGTTCCCCAATCATCAGCAACGTGGTGGTCACCAAGACCCTCATCGATGGAGGGGCAGGGCTCAACATCCTATCCGTGGAGACGTTCAACAACCTCCAAGTGCCCTACAGCCAGCTTCAGCCAACCAAGCCTTTCTCCGGTATCACCGACGGCTCCATGGTCCCGATTGGGGAGGTCCGCCTCCCTGTCACCTTCGGGGCACGCGACAACTACCGCACCGAGCTCATCGACTTCGACGTCGCCCACATTCGCCTACCGTACAACGCCATCCTTGGGTACCCAGCGCTGGCCAAGTTCATGGCCGTAACTCACCACGGCTACAACGTCCTCAAGATGCTAGGAAGCGGCGGAGTCATCACGGTGCCATGTGAAGAGAAGGACGCGGTGTGTTCCTTGGAATGAGCCTTTCAGGCTGCATCACTGGAAGACCCGGATCGCGGAAGCAGGAGGCTTCCCGAGGCCGCCCCCAAGAAGAAGACATCGTCCAGCCCGGCCCCTCAGGAGGCAGGCCCCTCTGGGCCCGCGGCTGCCCAGGGGGAACCTCCCTCCATCGCATAGGAAAGCGCGCCCGGCACCCTCCTCAGGCAGGGCTCGGGGGCTCTCCCCTGGAGGGCCACCGACCTGGCTAGGGTCACGAGGGAGGCGCTTGGGCACCACCTGGAGGCGTGTTTTGAAGCATGTTTCCCTCGAGAAGGAGCAAGCCGAGGAGATCCAGACCCTCAGGAGTTCGTCAGCAAGGCCATTCAGGAGCTACAGGAGTCAAGAGTCATGAGAGGCGGCCGTCGCCTACCAGCAGTGGCCCCCCATCTAGGCGAGGATGGCGGGCTGCGCATCTGCATCGATGTACCAGGGCTCAACCAAGTCGCCTCCCTGGAGCGCCTCTGGCCCTCGCGAGTGGGGCGCTACGGAGGTCCACCCCACAGCTACGTTCGCATGCCTTACGGTTTGCCGAGCGCGGCTGACATGTACCAGCGCCTCATGAGGGGCATCGCGGAGGCACGAGAGGCCAGGCGTTCCACTGCCCTGGCAGGGGTGGAGATGGCCCGCGAGGAGCCGCCAGCGCCTCCGGAGCCTCCCGAGGCTCCTGGGCCTGGGGGCTCATGAGGATCGGCTTCCGCAGCCCATCGAGTCTGCTACACCAACACCCCTTCGTCTTCAGTGTCATCAGGTGACATCTTTCGAGTTTTACTTCTAACTGGGAGCACCCCCAGGGCTGCATTATTCCCAGGCCGCGTGGGTCCGTCCCTGCGGCGTGTATCCCTTTTATTCCATGTTGTTAGCTTACCTTGTTGGGGGCGCCCCTTGGGCTGCATCACCCCCAAGTCGCTCGGGCCTGACCCAGTGATCTCCGCATTCCCAGCATCTATTTGAACGAATCCACTCCTTCGCGGCTAATGTGTTTTACCCAGTTGCCTTCTCAGCTGACGCCAACTAACGAAGCTGCTCCCAAACGGCACGATGCTTGCGCATGGGTCCGTCCCTGCAACACCGACAAACCTGGATGGCTGAGCTCTGGCCGCGGCAGCCCCGCATAGCGTCACCTCGTCAAGCCTTCAGTGCCTCACTACCCCTCGGAAGCAACCCACAGCTGACCGTCAATTGTCATGGCAACCCTTTGCTTTTTCTATGATGGACCTGCAGGACCTCCCGAAGGAGCTGCGTCAGGCGAGGCCCTTGCGGTGTCTCCTTCGCTCTCGTCCGCACGAACCGCTTGCACGTTAAAAGGGGGGTGCCTGAGCATCGCGATTCAGGGCTCCTACTGGCTCTCCAGCCCTCACCCTCTAGCCTTGACAACGGCATCGCGACCTGGCATACTAGCGACGGCTAAGACTCGCTCAAGGGCCGGGACCCGAGGACGTAGAGTAGAAAGGGGAGCAAAAGCGAGAGGGGAGAGACACACGAGGACCTCGCCAAGCAACCTTGCGCGTGCCGATGCACGGACCCGATGACACACCAGAGAGCGGCCCCTGATCCTCGAGATAAGTCATCGCCCGGAAGCGCCAGCTACCGTAGCACCATCCCCGCACCTAATGCTATCCCATGTTAGCGACGCCGCTCTCCTTTCTCACCGAACGACGGTTGCTTGGGTGCCAAAGGGGGCCTCCTGAGCATCGCGACTCAGGGGCTCTTACCGGACTCCGGGTCGCTCACCTCCTGGCCTTGACCAC
Source organism: Triticum urartu (assembly GCF_003073215.2). Taxonomy (NCBI): domain Eukaryota; kingdom Viridiplantae; phylum Streptophyta; class Magnoliopsida; order Poales; family Poaceae; genus Triticum; species Triticum urartu. The sequence continues at coordinate 555,058,100 of NC_053026.1, forward strand.
GGCATCGCGACCTGGCATACCAGCGACGGCTGAAGCCGCCTTGGGACTGGGACCTGTCGGCGCAGAGCACCAAGCCCTCGTGAGGTTCGAAAGGGAGGACTGAGCTAAGAAGGAATGAGCAACTCGCGCAATTCTACGACAAGGGTTATATATACAAGACAGGATCACATGCACCTTACAAGCCCATACGGGACGCATTTTTGATTCCTCGCAGGGAACGGATCCTAAAGGGACACAAACTACGCGCGTCCCTGCAAAAGACACCATCACCAACAGTGGGCTGTCAAGCACCGACGCCAACCCCATCCAGATTAGAGTCGGCAGCGGCCTGACGAGCCCGCCCTGCTCCAGGAGCAGCGCCGGCTCGGGGGCTCGTAGCTGTCGTAGCTCGTCTCCGGAGTCGCGAAGAGCTCGCCGGAGTCGCTGGAACCTCCGGCGTCTCCACCGCCCGAGGAGCCTCTAAGGGAGCGGGTGGCGAGCCCAGTCCTCGTCACAGCAGGGCCCTGGCCACCTTCCCCGGGGCAGCACTCCAGCCGGCGCCCGCTCGCATCGAAGACCTTGAAGAGCATCACCGAAGCACCGTCGTAGTCCAAGTGGATCGCGAAGACACCCCTTGTCCTGCAAACCCAGGCGATCTCCCTCCAGCCCCGAGTCATGTAGACCTCGCACGGGGCGACGACCGCGACCTCTGCCTCGGTCGCGAGGGTGCTGCAGCCGGCGTGCTGCAGCCAGAGCTCCAGGGGCTCCCCCTGTGGGATGATGGAGGCGAAGAAGGGAGGAAGGAGGATCCAAGACTGAAGAGGAATGGCGATGTGGAGCATGAACTCTTGGAAGGAGCCCTCGGTGTGGACCCCAGGGGGGACGACCAACACCTTCATGACCCGGCGCCGCCTGTGGCGGTCAGCATCAACTCCTTCGGGGCCCTCGACGTGGGCGTACAATGGAAGCAGGAACCTCGGCGGCGCCCGCTCGCCCCAAGGCCTCGGCACCACTTGAAGGGCCCCTTCGTCCGGGCCACGGGGGATGAGCCGTTTCTTTGGCGGGAGTGGGTCTGGCCCCTCTCGAGGAACCTTTCCCTTCTCTGCCGTCGAGAACCGGCGGATCGGAGCCATCGCGGAAAGACGGAGCAAGGATCGGGAAGAAGGAGAAGCAAGGAGGGATGGACTGGAAGGGCGCGCGCCGTTCCGTACTTATGGCCGGCGAAGGCCAACCGCCGACCTCCACGATCGCAGGTAATCATGACCCGTTTTTGCATGCAGGGACTTGTCCCATCCGTGCAGTTGCCGAGGTGTCGTGGGGAAGTGGAGGCGCCCACGTCCAGTCAACCGCCACGCGGCGCCCAAGGCCGCAGGCTGTTAGGGCCCGCGGCACTTCGCTCTTGCCCTTCCGCCTCCCTACACGGCCAAGTCCAAGCGCGCCTTGGGCCTGGGGGCTACTCTCGGCGTTCTGGGAACGGGGGTCCCCAGACTTGCCTGCCTGCGGCCTGCGGCGTGGCTCAAAGGGGGGCCCAGCACGGCCCATCTTCACCAACACAAACCCAAGACCCTCGCGAGGGGCCAAGCCTCGCGGGGCTGACGACGCGGAGCTTCCTCAGGCATGGCCTCGTCAGGCTGGCTCACGGGGAGGCGGAGATATCAAGGCGGGGTACCTCACGAGGTGCCCGTGACGCAAGCCATGACGACTTAGGGCGCCAGGCGGGTGCCAGCCCGCGCAGCGTCCTCCTTTCCTCTTTGGTGCAAAGGGGGCAAGCGCAGCCGCGGAGTACCGAGGCATCAGGCAAAGGTTGCCATTTCGGTGCAACGAGACCAAGACCAGGAGGACTACGAGACGGAGGTCACCATGGAGCCCAAGACGGCGTCATCACCAGAGCTTTGCGCAGGCGAAGACTACTTTTGTTAGGATAGCTGATAACAGCTGTCCCCCTTCAAATTAGCCCGCCATTGTTGGCTTCCTTCCCGCTCGATATTTGGGAAGAGGACCAGGGCCTCTATAAATAGGACCAGCCACCCACATAGGGTCAGTCGGTTCGGTCGGTTTTCTGGAGGCAGAGAGAGAGAGAAGGTGACTGAACTCCACTGAACAGTTCATCGCCCTAGCTAAGAACAGACCCTCGCGAGGCTGTTCTTCCTTGTATTGTTCATCATCATCAGCCCAAGAGGCAATCCACCACACCACACACTGGAGTATGGTATTACACCACAACGGTGGCCAGAACCAGTATAAACCCTGTGTCTCTTGTGTTGTTCTTTCCGTAGTTTTAGATCCTAGCATGGCGGAGGGGTGCATGTAGGTAGGAGGTGAAATCTCCGTGCGCACCCCAGTGTTCGAACTTCAAGGGTCTGCCGGAACCCGAAATCCGACACTGGGGTCCAGCCAAGGACGTGCCTGTACTGCAGAGCCGCATTCGAGATCTCTTCGAAGGAGATTTTAGTTTGATTATGGTAACACAAGTCATGCTGGTTCGACGAATCCAGCCATGCAAACGCCGGCCCCTTCGCATGTGGGAGTTCAACCCAAAAGGACCGCGCGCGGTTCAGAATTTCCTCGGCCTGACGCACGAGGAGATGTATAAATCATTCTTCGGACCCCAGATAGAGTGTCTGGACACTACCGAGGACGTGGGCCTGAGCAGCAACCGCACCGCCGACCAAGTAAGTTATCCTCTAGCCGAACACACCGTCTTTTCTTTATCATGACGTCATTCTGAGAAATTGCTCTTTGACCAGGACTGGATAACAAAGGCGAAGATGATCCGGTGTTCGGCCCCCCTTCCGGAAGGCTTGGAGAATCCGGTGCTGGAAAAGATGCTCGAACTAGCACCTTGCCCGGAGCCCTCATAGGAAGATAAAGGGGGGAATAAAGGGGGCGAAAGCGGGCCTCCACCGCTACCCATTCCGACCGAGGGAACGGGCGCCTCCGTGAGGGAGGATAACCAAGGGGAGGAATCTGGCATTCTCTCACCCCGGGGAAGGAAGAGGACTACCCCTGAAGATCCGGAAACCAAGGTTTCCAAACGGGAGAAGTCTCCACCAGAGGGTCCTGCCTCGGAGGGTGCTCTTGCCGCACAAATTCCGTGTGGGGATCTGCCCTCTAACGAGCTGTAAGTAATCAAAAAGTACTTTAATAGTGAATATATACTACCTTACTTCTGAGGAAAATAACCGAAGCATTTATCTTGCAGTTCGGATCTTAGCCCTTCTCAGCAGAGCTCGTCTTCGAGGGATCTTCTTCCGGAGATGATGGAGAGCGAAACGCCTGAAGGAAATATGCCCTAGAGGCAATAATAAAGTTATTATTTATTTCCTTATATCATGATAAATGTTTATTATTCATGCTAGAATTGTATTAACCGGAAACATAATACATGTGTGAATACATAGACAAACAGAGTGTCACTAGTATGCCTCTACTTGACTAGCTCGTTGATCAAAGATGGTTATGTTTCCTAACCATAGACATGAGTTGTGATTTGATTAACGGGATCACATCATTAGGAGAATGATGTGATTGACTTGACCCATTCCGTTAGCATAGCACTTGATCATTCAGTTTGTTGCTATTGCTTTCTTCATGACTTATACATGTTCCTATGGCTATGAGATTATGCAACTCCCGTTTACCAGAGGAACACTTTGTGTGCTACCAAACGTCACAACGTAACTGGGTGATTATAAAGGTGCTCTACAGGTGTCTCCGAAGGTACTTGCTGGGTTGGCGTATTTCAAGATTAGGATTTGTCACTCCGATTGTCAGAGAGGTATCTCTGGGCCCTCTCGGTAATGCACATCACTTAATCCTTGCAAGCATTGCAACTAATGAGTTAGTTGCGGGATGATGTATTACGGAACGAGTAAAGAGACTTGCCGGTAATGAGATTGAACTAGGTATTGAGATACCGATGATCGGATCTCGGACAAGTAACATACCGATGACAAAGGGAACAATGTATGTTGTTATGCGGTCTGACCGATAAAGATCTTCGTAGAATATGTGGGAGCCAATATGAGCATCCAGGTTCCTCTATTGGTTATTGACCGGAGACGTGTCTCGGTCATGTCTACATAGTTCTCGAACCCGTAGGGTCCGCATGCTTAAGGTTTCGATGACAGTTATATTATGAGTTTATGAGTTTTGATGTACCGAAGGAGTTCGGAGTCCCGGATGAGATCGGGGACATGACGAGGAGTCTCGAAATGGTCGAGACGTAAAGATCGATATATTTCACGACTATATTCGGACATCAGAAAGGTTCCGAGTGATTCGGCTATTTTTCGGAGTACTGGAGAGTTACGGGAATTCGCCGGGGAGTATATGTGCCTTATTGGGCCATACAGGAATAGAGGAGAGAGGCCAAGAGGAAGGAGGCGCGCGCCCCCCCTCTGGTCCGAATTGGACAAGGGGTGCAGCCCACTTTTCCTTGTTCCTCTCCCCCTCTTTCCTTCACTCCTACTCCAACAAGGGAAGGAGGAGTCCTACTCCCGGTGGGAGTAGGACTCCCCCCTTGGCGCGCCCTCTTCCTAGGCCGGACGCCTCCCTCCCTTGCTCCTTTATATACGGGGGCAAGGGGGCACCCCAGAGAGACAACAGTTGATCATTGATCTCTTAGCCGTGTGCGGTGCCCCCCTCCACCATAGTCCTCGATAATATTCTAGTGGTGCTTAGACGAAGCCCTGCGACAGTAGAACATCAAGATCATCACCACACCATCATGCTGACGGAACTCTTCCCCGACATTCTGCTGGATCGGAGTCCGGGGATCGTCATCGAGCTGAACGTGTGCTAGAACTCGGAGGTGCCGTAGTTTCGGTGCTTGATCGGTCGGGCCATGAAGTCGTACGACTACATCAACCGCGTTGTGCTAACGCTTCCGCTTTCGGTCTACGAGGGTACGTAGACAACACTCTCCCCTATCGTTGCTATGCATCACCATGATCTTGCGTGTGCGTAGGAAATTTTTTGAAATTGCTACGTTCCCCAACAGTGGCATCCGAGCCAGGTGCGTAGATGTCATATGCACGAGTAGAACACAAGTGAGTTATGGGAGATATAAGTCATACTGCTTACCAGCATGTCACACTTTGGTTCGGCGGTATTGTTGGATGAAGCGGCCCGGACCGACATAACGCGTACGCTTACGTGAGACTGGTTTTACCGCCGTGCTATGTACACAGGTGACTAGCGGGTGTCAGTTTCTCCAACTTTAGTTGAACCGAGTGTGGCTACGCCCGTTCCTTGAGAAGGTTAAAACAACACTAACTTGACAAACTATCATTGTGGTTTTCGATGCGTAGGTAAGAACGGTTCTTGCTCATCCCGTAGCAGCCACATAAAACTTGCAACAACAAAGTAGAGGACGTCTAACTTGTTTTTGCAGGGCATTTTGTGATGTGATATGGTCAAGACGTGATGAGATATAAGTTGTTGTATAAGATGATCATGTTTTGTTGAAGTTATCGGCAACTGGCAGAAGCCTTATGGTTGTCTCTTTATTGCATAAGATGCAAGCGCCAAATAATTTCTTTACAATTATCGCTATGCGATAGCAATAGTTGCAAGAGCAATAGTTGGCGAGGCGACCATGTGACGACACATTGATATAGATCAAGATGATGGAGATCATGGTGTCATGCCGGTGACGATGGAAATCATGACGATGTTTTGGAGATGGAGATCAAAGGCACAAGATGATGATGGCCATATCATGTCACATATTTTGATTGCATGTGATGTTTATCTTTTATGCATCTTATCTTGCTTTAATTGACGGTAGCATTATAAGATGATCTCTCACTAAATTTCAAGATAAAAGTGTTCTCCCTGAGTATGCACCGTTGCCAAAGTTCGTCGTGCCCAGACACCACGTGATGATCGGGTGTGATAAGCTCTACATCCATCTACAACGGGTGCAAGCCAGTTTTGCACACGCAGAATACTCAGGTTAAACTTGACGAGCCTAGCATATGCAGATATGGCCTCGGAACACTGATACTGAAAGGTCGAGCGTGAATCATATAGTAGATATGATCAACATAGTGATGTTCACCATTGAAAACTACTCCATTTCACGTGATGATCGATTATGGTTTAGTTGATTTGGATCACGTGATCACTTAGAAGATTAGAGGGATGTCTTTCTAAGTGGGAGTTCTTAGGTAATATGATTAATTGAACTTAAATTTATCATGAACTTAGTCCTGGTAGTATTAGCATATCTATGTTGTAGATCAATAGCTCGCGTTTAGCTCCCCTGTTTTATTTTTGATATGTTCCTAGATAAAACTAAGTTGAAAGATGTTAGTAGCAATGATGCGGATTGGACCCATGATCTGAGGTTTATCCTCATTGCTGCACAGAAGAATTATGTCCTTAATGCACTGCTAGGTGACAGACCTATTGCAGGAGCAGATGCACACGTCATGAACGTTTGGCTAGCTCAATATGATGACTACTTGATAGTTTAGTGCACCATGATTAACAGCTTAGAATCGGGACTTCAAAGACGTTTTGAACGTCATGGATCATATGGATGTTCCAGGAGTTGAAGTTAATATTTCAAGCAAATACCCGAGTTGAGAGATATGAAGTCTCCAACAAGTTCTATAGCTAAAAGATGGAGGAGAATAGCTCAAGCAGTGAGCATGTGTTCAGATTGTCTGGGTACTACAATCGCTTGAATCAAGTGGGAGTTAATATTCCAGATAAAATAGTGATTGATAGAATTCTCTAGTCACCATCACCAAGTTAGTAGAACTTCGTGATGAACTATATTATGCAAGGGATGATGAAAACGATTCCCGAGATTTTCATGATGATGAAATTGATCAAGGTAGAAATCAAGAAAGAGCATCAAGTGTTGATGATTAACAAGACCACTAGTTTCAAGAAAAGGGCAAAGGGAAAGAAAGGGAACTTCAAGAAGAATGGCAAGCAAGTTGTTGCTCAAGTGAAGAAGCCCAAGTCTGGTCCTAAGCCTGAGACTAAGTGCTTCTACTGCAAAGGGACTAGTCACTGGAAGCGGAACTGCCCCAAGTATTTGGCGGATAAGAAGGATGGCAAAGTGAACAAAGGTATATTTGATATACATATTATTGATGTGTATTTTACTAGTGTTCGTAGCAACCCCTCGGTATTTGATATTGGTTCAGTTGCTAAGAGTAGTAACTCGAAACGGGAGTTGCAGAATGAACAGAGACTAGTTAAGGGTGAAGTGACGATGTGTGTTGGAAGTGGTTCCATGATTGATATGATCATCATCGCACACTCCCTATACTTTCGGGATTAGTGTTGAACCTAAATAAGTGTTATTTGGTGTTTGCGTTGAGCATGAATATGATTTGATCATGTTTATTGCAATACGGTTATTCATTTAAGTAAGAGAATAAATTGTTGTTCTATTTACATGAATAAAACCTTCAATGGTCATACACCCAATGAAAATGGTTTGTTGGATCTCGATTGTGGTGATACACATTCTCATAATATTGAAGCCAAAAGATGCAAAGTTAATAATGACAATGCAACTTATTTGTGGCACTGCCGTTTAGGTCATATTGGTGTAAAGCGCATGAAGAAAATCCATGCTAATGGGCTTTTGGAATCACTTGATTATGAATCAGTTGATTCTTGCGAACCGTGCCTCATGGGCAAGATGACTAAGACTCTGTTCTCCGGAACAATGGAGCAAGCAACTGACTTATTGGAAATAATACATACTGATGTATGCAGTCCGATGAATGTTGAGGCTCGCGGCGGGTATCGTTATTTTCTGACCTTCACAGATGATTTGAGAAGATATGGGTATATCTACTTGATGAAACATAAGTCTGAAACATTTGAAAAGTTCAAAAACTTCAGAGTGAAGTGGAAAATCATCATGACAAGAAAATAAAGTTTCTACAATCTGATCGCAGAGACAAATATTTGAGTTACGAGTTTGGTCTTCAATTAAAACAATGTGGAATAGTTTCACAAAATCGTGCCACCTGAACACCACAGCATAATGGTGTGTCCGAACGTCATAAGCGTACTATTATTGGATATAGTGCAATCTATGATGTTTCTTACTGATTAACCACTATAGTTTTGAGGTTATGCATTAGAGACAGCTACATTCACGTTAAATAGGGCACCATCTAAATCCGTTGAGATGACACCGTATGAACTATGGTTTGGCAAGAAACCTAAGCTGTCGTTTCTTAAAAGTTTGAGGTTGCAATGCTTATGTGAAAAAGTTTCAACCTGATAAGCTCAAACCCAAATCGGAGAAGTGCGTCTTCATAGGATACCCAAAAGAAAATGTTGGGTACACCTTCTATCACAGATCCGAAGGCAAGATATTCATTGCTGAGAATGGATCCTTTCTAGAGAAGGAGTTTCTCTCGAAAGAAGTGAGTGGGAGAAAAGTAGAACTTGATGAGGTAACTGTACCTACTCCCTTATTGGAAAGTAGTTCATCACAGAAATCTGTTCCTGTGACTACTACACCAATTAGTGAGGAAGCAAATGATGATGATCATGTAACTTCAGATCAAGTTACTACCAAACCTCGTAGGTAAACCAGAGTGAGATCCGCATTAGAGTGGTACGGTAATCCTGTTCTGGAAGTCATGTTACTTGACCATGACGAACCTACGAACTGTGAGGAAGCGATGATGAGCCCAGATTCCACGAAATGGCTTGAGGCCATGAAATCTGAGAAGAGATCCATGGATAAGAACAAAGTATGGACTTTGATTGACTTTCCCAAAGATCGGCGAGCCATTGAGATTAAATGGATCTTCAAGAGGAAGACGGACGTTGATAGTAGTGTTGCTATCTACAAAGCAAGAATTGTCGGAAAAAGGTTTTCGACAAGTTCAAGGTGTTGACCACGATGAGAATTTCTCACTCGTATCTATGCTTAAGTCTGTCCAAATCATGTTAGCTATTGCCGCATTTTATGAAATCTGGCAAATGGATAAACAAAACTGCATTCCTTAATAGGATTTATTAAAGAAGAGTTGTATATGATGCAACCAGAAGGTTTTGTCGATCCTAAAGGTACTAACAAAATATGCAAGCTCCAGTGATCCATCTATGGACTGGTGCAAGCATCTCGGAGTTGGAATATATGCTTTGATAAGTTTATCGAAGCATATAGTTTTATACAGACTTGCGGTGAAGCTGTATTTACAAGAAAGTGAGTGGGAGCACTACAACATTTCTGATAAGTATATGTATGACATATTGTTGATCGGAGATGATGTAGAATTATTCTGCAAAGCATAAAGGAATGTTTGAAAGGATTTTTTTCAAAGAAAGACCTCGGTGAAGCTGCTTACATATTGAGCATCAAGATCTATAGAGATAGATCAAGACGCTTGATAAGTTTTTCAATGAGTACATACCTTGACAAGATTTTGAAGTAGTTCAAAATGGAACAGTCAAAGAAGGAGTTCTTGCCTGTGTTACAAGGTGTGAAGTTGAGTAAGACTCAAAACCCAACCGCGGCAGAAGATAGAGAGAGAATGAAAGTCATTCCCTATGCCTCAGCCATAGGTTCTATAAAGTATGCCATGCTGTGTACCAGATCTATTGTATACCCTGCCCTGAGTTCGGCAAAGGAGTACAATAGTGATCTAGGAGTAGATCACTGGACATTGGTCAAAATTATCCTTAGTGGAATAAGGATATGTTTCTCTATTATGGAAGTGACAAAAGGTTTGTCGTAAAGGGTTACGTCGATGCAAATTTTGACACTGATCCAGATGACTCTAAATCTCAATCTGGATACATATTGAAAGTGGGAGAAATTAGCTAGAGTAGCTCTGTGCAGAGCATTGTTGACATAGAAATTTGCAAAATATTTACGGATCTGAATGTGGCAGACCCGTTGACTAAACTTCTCTCACAAGCAAAACATGATCACACCTCAGTACTCTTTGGGTGTTAATCACATAGCGATGTGAACTAGATTATTGACTCTAGTAAACCCTTTGGGTGTTGGTCACATGTCGATGTGAACTATGGGTGTTAATCACATGGTGATGTGAACTATTGGTATTAAATCACATGGCGATATGAACTAGATTACTGACTCTAGTACAAGTGGGAGACTGAAGGAAATATGCCCTAGAGACAATAATAAAGTTATTATTTATTTCCTTATATCATGATAAATGTTTATTATTCATGCTAGAATTGTATTAACCGGAAACATAATACATGTGTGAATACATAGACAAACAGAGTGTCACTAGTATGCCTCTACTTGACTAGCTCGTTGATCAAAGATGGTAATGTTTCCTAACCATAGACATGAGTTGTCATTTTATTAACGGGATCACATCATTAGGAGAATGATGTGATTGACTTGACCCATTCCGTTAGCATAGCACTTGACCGTTTAGTTTGTTGCTATTGCTTTCTTCATGACTTATACATGTTCCTATGACTATGAGATTATGCAACTCCCGTTTACCAGAGGAACACTTTGTGTGCTACCAAACATCACAACGTAACTGGGTGATTATAAAGGTGCTCTACAGGTGTTTCCAAAGGTACTTGTTGGGTTGGCGTATTTCGAGATTAGGATTTGTCACTCCGATTGTCGGAGAGGTATCTCTGGGCCCTCTCGGTAATGCACATCACTTAAGCCTTGCAAGCATTGCAACTAATGAGTTAGTTGCGGGATGATGTATTACGGAACGAGTAAAGAGACTTGCCTGTAACGAGATTGAACTAGGTATTGAGATACCGACGATCGAATCTCGGGCAAGTAACATACCGATGACAAAGGGAACAACGTATGTTGTTATGCGGTCTGACCGATAAAGATTTTCGTAGAATATGTGGGAGCCAATATGAGCATCCAGGTTCCGCTATTGGTTATTGACTGGAGACGTGTCTCGGTCATGTCAACATAGTTCTCGAACCCGTAGGGTCCGCATGCTTAAGGTTTCGATGATAGTTATATTATGAGTTTATGAGTTTTGATGTACCGAAGGAGTTCGGAGTCCCGGATGAGATTGGGGACATGACGAGGAGTCTCGAAATGGTCGAGACGTAAAGATTGATATATTGGACGACTATATTCGGACATCGAAAAGGTTCCAAGTGATTCGGGTATTTTTCGGAGTACCGGAGAGTTACGGGAATTCGCCGGGGAGTATATGGGCCTTATTGGGCCATACGGGAATAGAGGAGAGAGGCCAAAAGGAAGGAGGCGCGCGCCCCCCCTCTGGTCCGAATTGGACAAGGGGTGCAGCCCACTTTTCCTTGTTCCTCTCCCCCTCTTTCCTTCTCTCCTACTCCAACAAGTGAAGGAGGAGTCCTACTCCCGGTGGGAGTAGGACTCCCCCTTTGGCGCGCCCTCCTCCTAGGCCGGCCGCCTCCCTCCCTTGCTCCTTTATATACGGGGGCAAGGGGGCACCCCAGAGAGACAACAGTTGATCATTGATCTCTTAGCCGTGTGCGGTGCCCCCCTCCACCATAGTCCTCGATAATATTCTAGTGGTGCTTAGGCGAAGCCCTGCGACAGTAGAACATCAAGATCGTCACCACACCGTCGTGCTGACGGAACTCTTCCCCGACATTCTGCTGGATCAGAGTCTGGGGATCGTCATCGAGCTGAACGTGTGCTAGAACTCGGAGGTGCCGTAGTTTCGGTGCTTGATCGGTCGGGCCGTGAAGACGTACGACTACATCAACCGCGTTGTGTTAACGCTTCTGCTTTCAGTCTACGAGGGTACGTAGACAACACTCTCCCCTCTCGTTGCTATGCATCACCATGATCTTGCGTGTGCGTAGGAATTTTTTTGAAATTGCTATGTTCCCCAACAACGTCTCCCCCGGACTCCCCCGCATAAGAAGCGGGCGACCTTGAAGTGTCTTCACGGAGGGCCTCTCCAAATCCGGTGAGGCCAGAAGATAATCCTATAGTCACCCGAAGTCCTCAGTGTCTGGCTCTTGAGGAGAGCAAACAAAAGAGTCCGGCATCGTCTGGTACGCGGTCGGATGTACTGAGGGAGCTGTTGGAGCGAGCGGCCATCTCAGAAGAACACCGTACATTAATGGGTATGGTGATGGAAAGAATTTCGTCCGCCAAAAGCGGATTGCATGAAGCCTTTATGAGTCTTCTGACAGGCTTTGAGGTATGTGATACTTTTTGATAGTACCGCACATTTTTAGGTGTGCCCTGTGTAGATAGTAACCCCTGAGACTCTGGTTGTCGTCGAGAATGGCGGCGAACAAAGGATCGTAGTCCCAGGTAGTAACCCAACCTCCTTTATGTGCAGGTGGTGGAAGCTCCGGTGGCTAGCCGGACTAATGAGTTTGCCGAACTAAGGCGACAACTGGATGCGGCAGATGCCGACATAGAGCTTGTTAACAAGCGGCTTGACAAGGCATAGGGTAAGTAATGCTTTCTGGTGAATGTCACATAGTAAGAGCAGTATGATGCCAGTATCTTTAATATGTTGTGACTGCAGATGAAGCTGCCACCGTGGAGACCCTTCGGGCGGAACTTGCCCGAGCCAAAGAACAAGCGAGAAGTAGTAGTACGGCTGCTTTGAAGGCGGCCGAAGAGTTGAGGGCTGAGAAGGCCGCGCATTGCGAGAGCAAAGAGAAAATGGCCAAGATGGCTGTAAAGTTAAAAGACACTGCCGACCGTTGCCAGTTCCTTGAAGAAGAAAACCGAGTGAAGGCGACGGACCTTGAAAAGTCCACGATGACGACCAAAGACACCCGCTCTGCTATGAGAGCGAAGAAGGAGGAGCTGCGTGAAGCCGGGGATATTGCGGCTGGGAAGCCCTTCATGCTGCGGAGGAAGTTCGGAGATCCACGGTATGCCCCTCTGGATCGGCTGTGGAGTTCGGCAGACGCATATATGGACTTGGCGGCGAGCGCTGTCGATGCGGCCAAGTACTTCCAAGATCAAACAGATCGTGAAGTGGACAAGCTATTCTGGTCACAATTTAACGTTCCAGAGCGTCCGCTTCCATTGACTGATCGACTAGCCGAATGGGCCGAACTCAATAGGTTGTCCGGACTCGCCATGAGGTCTGTCGTGGATCAGCTGTGGCCGGAAAAGCCGAAGCCGAACAGCTATTTCAGCTTAGTGCAGCAGTTCCTTGGTGCGGTGCCGCGCATCAATGCGATGAAGAGGTCAGCGTGCATAGAAGGCTCGCAGATGGCCCTTGCCCGTGTTAAAGCATACTGGGCGGAGATGGATGCTACCACTGTTGCGGCGCAGGGTTCGGCCATAGGCCGAGTGGCTGTCGAGCACTATTTCGAAGAGGTTCTCGAGGGTGCTCGTTTGATAGAAGCCCAATGCTCGAAGAATATTATGTTTGATTGACATGTATTCCCATTGTAAACACAATGTTTTTATGAAATTTATTAAGGCTGTGTTTATACTTTTGTCTGAAAGTAATATGATGCCTCCCGTGCGGCTGTTTATGTATACATGTGTATAACCTGAAAGATTGCAGTCGTCGGCTTCAGCCCCCACGCATATAATGCGGAGGTGTTCGCAGAAGACGCGTGTTCACACTTAACCCAACGTCTTGGCCCTATTAAGGAGGTGATAGCGCAGCAAAAGTGGCAACCGGACTATAATGCTTTAACACTTTCACTTAGCCATAGGAGTTTGACGGTGGGGCTACTATATAGCCCCTAGTGGCTCCGCACTCTCCCGAATTCGGGGCGCGTACATGCCTGGCCGGGAAACGGCCCTTCGTTAAGGCGGAGGAATTCTAACATTCCGATATGTCATCGAGTGGTTGACCAGTCTTACGCTATATCATGACAATCAGTTTTCGGCTTTCTCTACTGAGGTGCTTGTCCGGATAACCTAGGGCACAATCGCAGTAGTTCTCCTAGTGCTACCTTAGACGATAGAGCGGAACGTAAGGTACCAAAACATAGGAGCCGGGCAAACCCAACATTTGACCAAAGACATGATTCGGAGCTGATGCATATAAGGCCAAACTCGCGACGCCGAACACTCCCTAAGGTATTCGATCTTTATGGTATAAACCGGGCCTAAACAGTGCCCTTTGTAAGAAGCCCCTGGTGTCCAGGTACGTGCATTATTCTGATGTGGCCACATGCCAAGACACCAGCATCCTTCTCAATTGTACTGAGAATCCGAGGGATGTTTATCAACAAGAGACAGTAAAAAAAGGTTCACATAGGGTCTTAATCTAAAAAGAATCCTTGGGACGGGTCCCTGCTGCACGTCTGCCCCTGTGTCTCCGCTGCGCTGTATCCTGGACGGGTGTAGCACGGTGGTCATCTGTAAAAGAGAGGAACTTAGGTGAAAAGTTGTCGTGCAAAAAGGTAGGTTTTAAAGGAACCATGTAAATTTCAAGATGAGTAAAAATTGCCACTTGTCTGCGCGTGTTGAGCCCCTTGTGTTTGTGATAGGGGTGTGGCCATCAAACCAGTACGAATTACATATAGCTACGTCGGACTCGTCTAACCGTGTCTGTGGTCTTGACGACCTATCGAATACTTTAGTTGGTGAGGCCGTTTTAGTGTGTGGCTGCCGAGGCGGCCGCACCCTCTTCGGCGCGCAGGGATCGCTCAATATTTCCATTTACTGTAATGATGCCACATGGACCAGGCATCTTAAGCGTGAGGGAAGAGTAATGCGGTATTGCATTAAAGTGAGCGAAAGCTTCGCGTCCAAGTAGTGCTTGATAGCCACTTTGGAACGGAGCAATGTGGAAGGTTAAATTTTCGCTACGGAAGTTATCGGGGGAGCCGAATATAACTTCTAGTAGCAGGGGGCCCGTGCAATGAGCCCCTAGGCCTGGCATTACTCCTTTAACGGTAGTATTGCCGAGGCAAATTTTCGTTGGGTCTATCCCCATTTTGCGGATTGTGTCCTGATATATCAGGTTTAGACTGCTGCCACCGTCCATCAGGACTCGTGTGAAGTGGTATCCGTCAAATATTGGGTCTAATACCAAGGCAGCCCATCCTGCAAGCCGGATACTTGCTGAGTAATCCCAATGGTCAAAAGTGATTGGTTGAGACGACAAGTGGCAGGACTCCGCTGTGATAGGCCCTTGGGCATATTTATCTGGGAGTGCCACTTTGTTTCTCCCCTTGCTCACGTGTACCACGTTTACTATTTTGACTTCTGGTGGAAATTTCTTTTGTTCCCCAGTGTCTTGCTTGAGAGGCTCATCCTCGTCTTCGCTTGGTGTATCCTCCCCCTTGTGTATGGCGTTGAGCTTGCCGGACTGCTTGAAGATCCAACATTCTTTGTGGGTATGATTAGCAGGTTTACCAGGGGTGCTATGGATCTGACATATTTGGTCCAGAATTTTGTTGAGGCTGGACAGTTCATCTCTGGCGCCTTTAGAGGGCGGCTTTTGCTGACCTGGCCGAGAGCTTCTGAATCCGGCGTTTACCGCAGTGCTCTTCGGGTTGTCTTCTTTATTCCGGCGCTTATTATTTTTGATGCGTCGTGATTTCCCATTTTCATCTCTAACTTCGGATGTACTTGGGTCGCTGGTGCTGCATCTGGCTAGCCAACTGTCCTCACCCGCGCAAAAGCGGGTCATGAGGCTTGTTAATGCTGCCATTGTTCTCGGCTTTTCTTGGCCGAGGTGTCTGGCCAGCCATTCGTCGCGGACGCTATGCTTAAAAGCTGCCAAGGCTTCGACGTCCGGACAGTCAACTATCTGGTTCCTTTTAGTAAGAAACCTGTTCCAAAGCTTTCGGGCTGACTCTCCGGGCTGTTGAGTTATATGACTTAAATCGTCCGCATCCGGAGGTCGGACATAAGTCCCTTGAAAATTTTCCCGAAAGGCGTCTTCAAGCTCTTCATAGCTTCCGATGGAGTTTTCGGGGAGGCTTTTAAGCCAGTGCCGAGCTGGCCCTTTGAGCTTGAGGGGTAAGTACTTTATGGCATGGAGATCATCTCCTCGAGCCATATGGATATGGAGGTTGTTGTCCTCAATCCAGACCCCAAGGTCTGTTGTTCCGTCGTATGCCTCTATGTTTACGAGTTTGAATCCCTTTGGAAACTCATGGTCCAGCACCTCATCGGTGAAACATAGGGGGTGTGCGGCACCCCTGTATCTGGGTGTACCGCGTTGTTTGGATGTTTGTTGTGTTGCATCGTATGCTGGAGCGCGCTTGCGTGGTCCATAGATGGATCTGGTTGCGCCGTCCTTTTGATGCGAGCCCTCGCGTGGATCGTGTATTGGCTTATGTGCGGCGTTGTTTGCCGCTCTATGTTGGCCGTGAGGACGTCTATCCGGCCAGGTGGCCGTTTTGATTTTTGGCTGCGGGGGATCTAAGGCCTCCTCATCGAATTCAGGTAGAAACTTCCGCTTCGGGTAGCTCTTGGTGGGGCGATTACCGCCGTACTTCGCTGCTGCGTTGAGTACTTTGTTCCATCTGATTCCGAGTGTGTCTTGTGTAGCCTTGAGTCTTTGCTTCCGCTTTTTTAGACTCCTCGCGGTGGCAACAAGCCTTTGACGGGCATTCTGTTGCTCCAGGTGTCTATCCGGTGTGATGTCGTCCGGACTATTGTCTTTGAAAGAGTCAGGTTGTTCGGTTTGATTCTCCGTGTTGACGTGGTCTGGCGATGGTTCACCTTGCTCTAACGCTGGGTCTATATGATCGTTGTTTCTGCCGAGGCAGGATTTGGAACGGCGCTTACGCCACCGCTTTGACTGCTTCTTGAGGGGACAACCCTTTGTTGCATCCTTCCGTTCCTCGTTGTCGTTTTCTTTTGGTGTGTCCACCATGTATACGTCATGTGATGAAGTGGCCGTCCAGTGCCCTATGGGCAGTGGTTCCTGTTCTTCTCCTGCATCGTCGTCCATAGCATCGATGTCTTCGGAGTCGAGGTCGAGCATGTCGGTTAAGTCATCGACAGTGGCTACTAAGTGGGTGGTGGGTGGGCGGCGAATTTCTTCGTCATCCGCATCCCAATCCTACCGGACATAGTTCGGCCAGGATCCTCCTGATAGGGAGAGAGACCTTAATGAGTTCAGTATGTTGCCAAGGGGCGAGTGCTGAAAAATATCTGCGGAGGTAAACTCCATGATCGGCGCCCAATCAGATTCAATAGGAATGGGCGCAGGCAGTTCGGAAGCCGTGGCCGGAGAAGAATCCGTCGGTTTAGCAACACGTCTCTCGTGAAGGGTAAGGTCGATGTTCGGCTCGATCGCCGCTGAGGGTAAGGCCTCCGTGGCGGGGTCCATCCACCCGTCCATGGACGGTGCAACCGGCTCCGAATTGAGGGTCGGAGCGGCTGCCGGTGCGATCTCTCGGACACTGTCTGATGGTAGAGCTAAATCGTACTCATCGTGACCGCGAGATGCACAAGGCAGAGGCTCGAATCCGTCGAAGATCAAGTCTCCGCGGATATCGGCCGTGTAGTTCAAGCTTCCAAACCTGACTTGGTGGCCAGGGGCGTAACTTTCGATCTGCTCCAGATGGCCAAGCAAGTTGGCCCGCAGTGCGAAGTCGCTGAACACAAAGATCTGTCCGGGGAGAAAAGTCTCACCCTGGACTACATCACTATCGATGATAGAAGGAGCCATCAGGCCTAACGACGACGACACAGAGGAACTCTCAATGAAAGCACCAATGTCGATGTCAAAACCGGCGGATCTCGGGTAGGGGGTCCCGAACTGTGCGTCTAGGCAGATTGTAACAGGAGGCAGGGGACACAAAGTTTTACCCAGGTTCGGGCCCTCTTGATGGAGGTAAAACCCTATGTCCTGCTTGATTAATATTGATGATATGGGTAGTACAAGAGTAGATCTACCACGAGATCTGAGAGGCTAAACCCTAGAAGCTAGCCTATGGTATGATTGTGTGTTGTCCTATGGACTAAAACCCTCTGGTTTATATAGACACCGGAAAGGCTTGGGTTACACAAGGTCGGTCACAAAGGAGGAGATATACATATCCGTATTGCCAAGCTTGCCTTCCACGCCAAGGAGAGTCCCATCCGGACACGGGACGAAGTCTTCAATCTTGTATCTTCATAGTCCAACAGTCCGGCCAAAGGATATTGTCCGGCTGTCCGGAGACCCCCTAATCCAGGACTCCCACACATGTGATATATCTTGTTGGTTGTCCAACTGTTGGGATAATAAGGGTGATAACACCAATCTGGAGTATTGATGACTCCTTTCATTCTTGCCGGTTCATATCAAAACCGTACCGGGTTATGAGAAACACTGGTTTACTCATAGAATTCTGGTGACTTCTAGTCAAAACCAGACCGGATCAAATTATTGCCGGTTTAGAACTGATCATGTACTGACAACTGAGCGTTGAAATCCATGCCGGGTTGTAATATACACCGGTTTATCAGAAAATATTCATAAATCCCTAATCAAAAGAGTTTGAAACATTTGCAACAAATACAAGAAAAATATACAAGGCTTTTCATGGGCTGCCAGGCCCTAAATCGAGACTATTCATGGGCTGCCAGGCCGCTGAGTTAAACCATTTTTACAAGCCTTTTAAGATGGACCTCAATCTTTAACCAATCATCGTTTTAACTTTGACAAGTTCAGGGTCTATGAGATTGACTTGTCAAACGTTCGATGGGTTCTACCAGGTTTACCTGGACGGAGTGGCTTACTTAAAGAGGCAGGATAACCCGGGGTTTTAGGTAAATACACCTGGCTTCCAAGCCTGGCTTGATAGCCTATTACAAGGGTGCAAGCTCGTTGTTCTTTGAGAAGCAAGGACCTCCCAAGTAATATTTGAGCTGTGCTCAGTGGGTACCTATGTTTGAGTTGTGCTTTTTGCAACAGACTCTCTTTGGTTCCACATATATTCCTTTTTGGCTTTAAGCCTATCAAGAGGTGTAGCTATGGTGTAAATACAACCAAGCCCCCTAGTGATTTCCCTGTTTGTCCTTAAGCCGATCAAGAGGCATAGCTATGGTTCGAATAAGACCAAACCCCGTAGTGATTTCCTTTATATCTGTGTGGCTTTATAAGCCAGGTTAGTAGAACTCCGCTTTATAAGTAGAAGCCCCCATGTAACCACACACGGTGTAAAAAACAACAGGTACCCCGCTTTAGCTGAGGCTCCGGTTTATTATATAATACTAGTCGACAACCCGTGCATTCGCACGGCTAGATTATTTTCCGGTTTTAATTCATAACATTTGTACTAATCATAATTCGTAGAGGCATGCAATTAGAAATGAAAAATGTAGTGGTATATGCTCTATTCTTTTAAATAAGATGCGTTCTGTTTTTACATCAAAACAATCCATTCTCATTCAACATTGCAACATTCATGCAGCTTATATATAGGATTCAGAAAACACAAAGCTCAAGAAAATATTCCAGCAATGAGCTCATGACTTTACATAGATGCCTAATTATTGATTTATATGACGCAGCTGACTGTATCAAACAACGTAAAAATAATCTTCTATAAGTACATCAAATGACTGTAGCTTCGAAATATGAACCAACACAAAACTCATATAAGAAAAAAAATGTCATTTGCAGAACAAAGAACTGATTATTTGCAGATATTGTACCTTTGCAGAACATACATCCCGGAAAGACACAACCAAACCTGAGTATACATACAGATTTCTTAGGACTCAAAAACTCATCAATCCATTTTATGGATAAAAAACCATTAGAGGGCTTACTGAACCTAAAAAAGTGGATGGTTGGGCTGGCAATTAGAGACCTAATTTAAAACACCGCAACAGTGTGACTTTAGATGTTGAGTCATCAAATGTTTTGAAAAAGTATCATCACATAATAAAGAGTGATCTAAATTTGCCACTTACAACCTTACAAACTTTAAAATTGGTTGTAACATTAATTTTTCTTTGATCATAATGATAGCATTAGTCACTGCGACGTTTGTAATCTTCTTGAAAACTACCTTACAGATATTCCGAATAAAGTCAAAATGGAAAATTAATAAGTAATATATAAACACACAAAAATCTCATTTGTGAGAAAGAGACCAATAATTTTAGTGTGCTTAACAGGACGTCAAATTCAAGAATCATGAGATACAATCAGACTTTGAGTGGCCCCATGGTCAAACTAAGGTACGATATATACGCTCATGGGTGAAGCAAGACAACACAAAGGTAAGAGGAAACAATAATCAGAGCGCAGAAGAAGTGGTAATAATATGTAGGTTAGGATCCAAGCTGATGAATTGTGCATTATGTTGCACTAGTAACCTGGTTTTATGAAGCACGATGTGCCATCGACAGTGCATCAGCTAAATAAATATCCATAACTTATGAAGATGTAGAGAATCTCTAGCAAATACCTGAATTTAGCGACACAAAACTCAATGTAATAGCAAAAACTATGGTATTTTTTTCTATCAATATGCCTGCAGAAACGTCGAGCTAATTATACATTTTTGGACAAAAAGAGCTACTCATTTACTGTTAGTTTGGTAAGATATATATACTTAAAGCTCATCTTGCATGTGACCATCCCTCCATATTTCTTAGACTTATGGTTCTTCTTTGTAAAATTAACCTGTTTGCAAAAGTAAAGGAAATACAAAATCATGAACCGAACTGGAGGTCTATAATATTTAGAAAAATATATATGATAGCGAAAGCATGAGCCAAAAATGCTTCTAAGGCCCTCGCATAAAAATATAAACATATAGTTGATATCTAAAGATCACTAATCTGAATGGTAGCTGAATGGTAGCTCTGAACTATGACGACCAAAGCATCAGATACAAATGCTTTTAAGGTGCTTATTACATTGTAGCACTTCGAAATTATTATAAAGTACAGTGCCACTTTTATTTGCTTTGCAGCAGCTTTGAGGTCACAAACACCCGTATTAGAGTGTAGGTAAGCTAACAAAAACGTTGACCAAAATACCAGTCGGGCTGGCCAGACCAGGCCATATGGAAAGGAGTAATTTCTTCTGAAACTTGCACTTGGCAACATGCATGGGCAGACTACAGCACTAACCCTCATGGTTTTTGGACAAATGAACCTGTGAGTCTGGTCTCTGGTGATCATGGTGTACGCCTGCTGTAATTATAAAAGCAACACCAGTCTTGTCTCCATGTAATCAACGACCAATTCAAAAATCATAGTTATAATCGGCTCTGCCTTTTCATGAACAGAAAAAACATACAAATATTTTATATGAGAAAGAAGGGAGTAGGAGACATGATTAGATTGTGAGAGGTAATGCTTAGATTGAATCCTGCACATCAATCTACATACAATCAAATTCCTGTACATCAGTGCAAATGACCCGTACCTCCACATGTATGTACAATAATCATGACTTGCATTCCGTAATGAACTGGATGAAGGCAGGTTGTGCCAAACATCATGTACGACAACACTGACTGAAGCTATCCCAGATTTTCATCATGGTCATGGTGTCGACTGTCGTCAAGACCGCCTTGTCACTGGAAGCTTGTTGTATTACTTCCTTGGGGCCTAACTCTTCATCTGGCCGAAACTGCAGCATGGACTGGTACAAAAATTTTACTGTTGATGCATCAGTGTGTGCCTTATGGCCATCCATGGTGGCAATTCCGCGCCTGCGCTTTCAACCTCAATCTGATATGCCGACAACAGTGTCCGACACGACGGCATGCATACCCATGACACTGGTCATGGCTGGCACATCATTGAAAGAGAGGGAACAGGAGGGCGGCTGGGACATGTAAAAAGGAAAAAATATTAATCAATGGCATTGCATGGCGCCATGGCCGTCCGCCGTTGTAATTCGCCGTCGCATGTTGCAGAGTGCTTGGAGGCAGCAGATGGGATACTACATCGATGGTGTTCTTTTCGACCTGGCTTTTCCTGGACAAAATCAGAACACACAAAGATGCTAACGAACAGCCTTGCCATGGCATAACATGAATCGACCGGAGGAGGATCAACGAACAGCCTTGCCATGACAAAAGAGGAATCGACCAGAGGAGGATCTGAGAGCCGTGATCGCCGCCGATAGAACTCGCCGCCATCAGATCAAAATCAGAACACACGGGGAGGTAAACATCAGCCTTGTCTTGCCATAATAGGAACTGACTGGAGGAGGATTTGGGAGGCAAGATTCACCGCCCATTGTGAGAGGTAACGCTTAGATTGCATCCTGTAGTGGTGGAATTGACAGAAGAAAATACTGGGGCCAAGGGAAGAGAGGTGATTTGTGGCGACCAAATCAAATCTGAAGGCTAAATTTAGTTTCCTTTGCTGAGTCCTGTGCCTATTGTTCTTGAGAACATGAGATTTTTTTCTGTTGGCTTAACGAAGATGAAGGAGAGTCGTGCGAGGCTAGGACGCAGGCAAAGAGCATCTTCGATCTGCTTTTTCTAATAGTTATAACGATCTTCAGTTTTTTCTTTTGATAAACTAACGATCTTCAGTTTTTTTTATAAACTAACGATCTTCAGATCTGCTACATCACACGGCTCATAATTTGGAGTTTTTTTTTCAACATGGGTACTTTGAAGAAGTCATCGGAAGATCTAGACCGTAATAATTTGGCCCCACCAGATTAACGGCTCCTAATTACTGATTAACGTGAGAATTTCTTGGGAGTCTGTAATTAGTATAGGTATAGATAGATATACATTGTTATAAGTATGTACATAAGAAGAGCCTGTGGCTCAAGTATAGTAAGGCCGAAGAAGAGCTATATTCCACGGCCGCTGGGTCTCCTCCTCCGATTTACATGAGTCTTTGTGCTCCCGAACATCGATAAGGTAGTATGATCCATTGTGCAAATTTTTGCTAACCACAAAAGGTCCTTCCCAAGGTGGGGATAACTTGTGCATATCAGTCTGATCCTGAATGAGCCGGAGCACCATATCGCCCTCTTGTAAAGTTCTGGTCTTAACCCGGCGGCTGTGATAACGTCGGAGATCTTGTTTATAAATCGCCGAACGCGCCGCTACTAGATCACGCTCCTCATCTAACAGGTCCAGTGAGTCCTGACGTGCTTTCTCATTGTCAGCTTCAACGTAAGCCGCCACACAGGGCGAGTCATGACGGATGTCACTAGGGAGAACCGCCTCTACTCCGTAAACCATGAAGAAAGGCGTGTAACCCGTAGATCTGTTTGGTGTGGTGTTGATACTCCATAACACAGAAGGTAACTCCTCCACCCAACAACCCGACGTCCGCTTTAAAGGAACCATAAGCCGGGGTTTAATACCTATCAAAATTTCTTGATTTGCCCTCTCTTCTTGAGCATTAGATTGGGGCTGAGCCACTGATGACACATCAAGCCGGATGTGCTCACCTTGACAAAATTCTTCCATAGCACCCTTCGACAGATTAGTACCATTATCAGTTATAATGCCGTGTGGAAAACCAAACTGGAATATCACCTTTTTGATGAACTGGACCGCCATGGCTGCATCACACTTACTGACTGGCTCTGCCTCTACCCACTTGGTAAACTTATCAACCGCCACCAACAGGTGGGTCTTTTTGTCCTTGGACCTCTTAAAGGGTCCAACCATATCTAGCCCCCAAGTTGCAAACGGCCAAGTGATTGGAATCATTCTCGAATCCTAAGCCGGAACATGAGCGCGGCATGCAAATTTCTGACAACTGTCATACCTTTTTACTAAATCCTCAGCATCAGCATGAGCCATCATCCAATAGAAGCCGTGACGAAAAGCCTTAGACACCAATGATTTTTAACCAGCGTGGTGACCACGGTCTCCTTCGTGGATCTCTCGCAAAATCTCACAACCTTCTTGAGGAGACACACAACGCTGAATCGCCCATGTGATGCTGTAACGATGTAACTCCCAATTGATAATGGTCATTGACTTGGATCGCCGGATTATCTACCGGGCCAATGTTTCATCGCCTGGTAACTCGCCCCGGTTCATATAGGCCAGGTATGGGACTGTCCAATCTGGTATAACATGAAGATCCGCTACCAACTGGGCCTCCGGGTCAGGAATAGCCAACTCCTCCTCTATGTGTATCTTGACCGACGGATTATGAAGTACGTCGAGGAAGACATTAGGCAGCATCGGTTTACGCTGAGAGCCTAGACGACTTAAAGTGTCCGCTGCTTCATTCTTTCGTCGGTCTATATGGTCAACTTGATAACCCTTGAAATGACCAGCCACTACATCCACCTCTCGTCGATATGCTGCCATGAGCAGATCCTTGGAATCTCAAGTGCCAGACACCTGCTGAACCACCAGGTCTGAATCACCGAAGCACTTAACCCGGCTTAAATTCATCTCCTTAGCCATCGGAAGACCATGGAGCAAGGCCTCGTATTCAGCTGCATTGTTAGTACAAGGGAACATCAAGCGGAGAACATAACAAAACTTGTCACCTCGTGGGGAAGTTAGTATGACTCCAGCCCCCGAGCCCTCCAATTGTCTGGACCCATCAAAATGAATAGTCCAATACGTGTTATATGGCTTTTCCTCTGGTGCCTGCAACTCTGTCCAATCATTAATGAAGTCCACAAGTTCTTGTGATTTGATTGCTGGGCGAGGCGTATATTTTATCCCGTGAGGTCCAAGATCAATAGCCCACTTGGCAATCCGGCCAATCGCCTCTCTGTTTGAATGATATCTCCCAGAGGGACTGAACTAACCACGGTGATAGGATGACCTTCAAAATAATGCTTGAGCTTCCGGCTTGCCATGAAAACTCCATACACCAACTTCTGCCAATGCGGGTACATCTGCTTTGATTCAATAAGCACCTCACTCATGTAATAAACCGGCCGTTGAACCGGATACTCCTTTCCAGCCTCCTTATGCTCCACCACAATAGCCACACTAACAGCCCGAGCATTAGCAGCCACATATAGCAATAAGGTCTCTTTATCAACCGGAGCCGCAAGGACGGGTGGCTCGGCCAACTATCTCTTCAAGTCCTCAAACGCTTTATCAGCCGCGTCACTCCAGACAAAATCATCCATTTTCTTTAGCATCTGATACAAAGGAATAGCCTTCTCCCCAAGACGGCTGATAAACCGGCTTAAAGCTGCAATCCGGCCCGCCAAATGTTCAACATCATTGATACATGCCGGTTTAGCCAGGGACGTGATAGCTGAGATCTTCTCCGGGTTAGCCTCAATGCCTCTGTTGGACACCAGAAAACCCAAGAGCTTGCCTGCCGGAACACCAAAGACACATTTAGCGAGATTAAGCATCATCTTATAGACCCGAAGGTTATAAAAAGTCTCCCTCAGGTCCTCTATCAATGTTTCCTCCTTCCTAGTTTTCACCACAATATCATCCACATAAGCATGAACATTGCGCCCAATCTGTTTATGAAGACAATTCTGAACACAGCGTTGATAAGTCGCCTGGGCACTCTTGAGCCCGAAAGGCATAGACACATAGCAAAAGGTTCCAAAGGGAGTTATGAAAGCTGTCTTCTCCTGGTCCTTAACTGCCATTTTAATCTGATGATAACCAGAATAAGCATCCAGAAAACACAAACGGTCACAACCCACCGTAGCATCAATAATCTGATCAATACGCGGGAGAGCAAAGGGATCAGCTGGACAGGCCTTGTTCAAGTCTGTGTAATCCACACACATACGCAAGTGCCGTTTTTCTTAAGTACCAACACCGGATTAGCTAGCCACTCAGGGTGAAAAACCTCCACGATAAACCCTACTGCCAAAAGCCGGGCTACCTCCTCACCAATAGCCTTACGCCTCTCTTCGTTGAAGCGTCGGAGAAACTGCCTGACCTGTCGTGGAATTGTCACGACAGATGTCCTAGTGTAAGGACTTAGTCGCGAGGCCAACGCATCTATGTGGTAGCTTGAAGGGGTTAAGCGGAATCGAGAGACGCAACACACAAGATGAGGATTTAGACAGCTTTGGGCCCCGGGAAACATCATCCAGTAATAACCCTACATGCTGTTTGTGGCTAGGTCTCATTATGATTATGAGGAAGTCGCCGTAAGCCGGCTCTCCTCTTGGTGTCTAGCCCTAGATATTGTTTCTTGTTTCTTGTCCCCTGTTTGGGGAGCCCTGCCCCTCCTTATATAAGTTAGAGGGGCGGGTTACATGTGGAGTCCTAGTAGGACTAGGATTAGTCTATCTTCTCTTACAAGTTGATTACAAGTCCGGGTCTTGCTTCCTCGTAAAGGAGATATTCCTCACGCCTTTCCTCTTAAACCGGCCTACCATAACGTAGCCGGCCTTCTGGGCCTTGAGCCTCTTGGGCTCCCGGGTCTTGTCGCTCCTTTGATCCACTTGCTAGGTCACCCATAAGTCGCCAGGCTCGGGCGGGTCACTTAGTGAGTCCTCCAGTCAGGGCGGATCATTAGTGAGTCGCCAAGTCCGGCCGGGTTATACATCTGGCCGGGTCATACCGTGGGGTATATCCCCGACATGACCGGTTTGAACTTAGGATCTATATTAAGGGTGTGCTCAGCGAGTTCCCTCGGTACACCTGGCATGTCAGAAGGCTTCCATGCAAAGATGTCCCTGTTCTCATGGATGAACTCGATGAGCGTGCTTTCCTATTTCGGATCCAGTTTAGCGCTAATGTTGAACTGCTGAGATGAATCGCCAGGAAAAAATCAATCATTTTAGTGTCTACAGCCGATTTAAATTTCAGCGTCGGATCATGCTCTATAGTTGGCTTTTTCAGAGAAGTCATATCTGCCGGATCGACATTATCCTTATAAAATTTCAGCTCCTCTGTGGCACAAACCGACTCAGCATAAGCCGCATCCCCTTCTTCACATTCTAAAGCAATCTTCATGCTCCCATGTACCGTGATGGTCCCCTTATGACCCAGCATCTTAAGCTGCAGGTAAACATAACACGACTGAGGGAGTCCTGGATTAGGGGGTCTCCGGACAGCCGGACTATATCCTTTGGCCGGACTATTGGACTATGAAGATACAAGATTGAAGACTTCGTCTCGTGTCCGGATGGGACCCTACTTGGCGTGGAAGGCAAGCTAGGCAATACGGATATGTATATCTCCTCCTTTGTAACCGACCTTGTCTAACCCTAGCTCCCTCCTGATCTCGTGCCTATATAAACCGGAGGGTTTTAGTCCGTGGGACAACATACAATCATACCATAGGCTAGCTTCTAGGGTTTAGCCTCTCTGATCTCGTGGTAGATCAACTCTTGTAATACTCATATCATCAAGAACAATCAAGCAGGACGTAGGGTATTACCTCCATCAAGAGGGCCCGAACCTTGGTAAACATCGTGTCCCCTGCCTCCTGTTACCATCCGCCTTAGACGTATAGTTCGGGACCCCCTACCCGAGATCCGCCGGTTTGACACCGACATTGGTGCTTTCATTGAGAGTTCCACTGTGTCGTCACCATAAGGCTTGATGTCTCCTTCGACCATCGCTAGCGATGCGGTCCAGGGTGAGGCTTTCCTCCCCGGACAGATCTTCGTATTTAGCGGCTTCGCACTGCGGGCCAATTCGCTTGGCCATCTGGATCAGATTGAAAGCTACGCCCCTGGCCATTAGGTCAGATTTGGAAGCTTGAACTACACGGTCGACATCCGTGGAGACTTGATCTTCGACGGATTCGAGCCCATGCCAGACGCGCCACACAGTCGCGATGAGCAAGACGTAACTCTGCCATCGGACAGTGTTCGGGAGGTCGCATCCGCAGCTACTCCGGCCGTTAATCCGGAGAAAATCACGCCATCCGAGAGCGGAGGGATAGACCCCGGCATGGAGGCCGCACTCTCAGCGGCGATAGAGCCAGATACTGACTTTACCCCTTTCGAGAGCCGCGTCGCCGAACCACTGGATTTATCCCCGGCCACGGACTCCGAGCCGCCTACATCCGTGCCTGTCGAATCCGATGGGGCAACGATCATGGAGTTCACCTCCGCAGATATCTTTCAGCACTCACCTTTCGGAGATGTGCTAAATTCATTAAGGTCTCTCTCCCCATCAGGAGAACCTTGGCCGAACTATGTCCGGCTAGAATGGGATGCGGACGACGAAGTAATTCGCTGCCCACCCACCACCCACTTAGTAGCCACTGTCGACGACTTAACCGACATGCTCGACTTTGACTCCGAAGCATTGACGGTATGGACGACGATGCAGGAGACGAACATGAACCACCGCCCACAGGGCGCTGGACCGCTACTTCATCACATGACGTATACATGCTGGATGCACCCAGAGAGGGCAATGGCGAAGAGACAGCGGAGGATGCACCCTCCAGGCAACCCAAGCGCCGACGTCAGCGGCGCCGCTCTAAGTCCCGCCATAGCAAAAACAACGATAATAATAGTCCACGTGACTCTGGAAGAAATGACAACTGCACCACCCCGGTGGCAGAGCACGATCAAGATGCAAACTTCAAACATAATACGGATCCGACGTCCGAACACGACAACGCGAAGGATAAGCCTCATCAAACCCCGTCTGGGGAAGAAAACAGACCGAACGAAGATGCACACATCATCCCGGAAACACACTTGGAGCAAGAAAGCCTCCGCAGAAGGCTTATCGCCACAGCAAGGAGCCTGAAGAAACAGAAGCAAAGGCTCAAGGTCGCACAAGATACGCTCAACAGCAAGTGGAACAAAGTAACAAAGTATGGTGGAAGTTACCATAAAAATAGCTATCCAAAGCACAAGCTATTACCGGAATTCGACGATGAGGCCTTAGAGCCCATACAGCCGAAAAGTGATATGGCCAACCAGCCAGATCCACCACCCTGTGAACGCGATAGAGCGTCTAACAAAGTCACGCATAAGTCAACACACGATCTACGTGAGAACTTGCGTCAAAAATCCGGCGCGACCAGATCTATCTATGGATCTAGGAAGCGCGCTATGGTACACAACCAACACTGAATACTACATGTTGGAAATATGCCCTAGAGGCAATAATAAAATCATTATTATTATATTTCCTTGTTCATGATAATTGTCTTTATTCATGCTATAATTGTATTATCCGAAAATCGTAATACATGTGTGAATAATAGACACCAACATGTCCCTAGTAAGCCTCTAGTTGACTAGCTCGTTGATCAACGGATAGTCATGGTTTCCTGACTATGGACATTGGATGTCATTGATAATGATATCACATCATTAGGAGAATGATGTGATGGACAAGACCCAATCCTAAACATAGCACAAGATCGTATAGTTCGTTTGCTAGAGTTTTCCAATGTCAAGTATCCTTCTCTTAGACCATGAGATCGTGTAACTCCCGGATACCGTAGGAGTGCTTTGGGTATACCAAACGTCACAACGTAACTGGGTGTCTATAAAGGTATACTACGGGTATCTCCGAAAGTGTCTGTTGGGTTGACACGGATCAAGACTGGGATTTGTCACTCCGTGTGACGGAGAGGTATCACTGGGCCCACTCGGTAATGCATCATCATAATGAGCTCAAAGTGACCAAGTGTCTGGTCACGGGATCATGCATTACGGTACGAGTAAAGTGACTTGCCGGTAACGAGATTGAACGAGGTATTGGGATACCGACGATCGAATCTCGGGCAAGTAACGTACCGATTGACAAAGGGAATTGTATACGGGGTTGGTTGAATCCTCGACATCGTGGTTCATCCGATGAGATCATCGAGGAGCATGTGGGAGCCAACATGGGTATCCAGATCCTGCTGTTGGTTATTGACCGGAGAGCCGTCTCGGTCATGTCTACATGTCTCCCGAACCCGTAGGGTCTACACACTTAAGGTTCAGTGAAGCTAGGGTTGTAGGGATATATATATGCAGTAACCCGAATGTTGTTCGGAGTCCCGGATGAGATCCTGGATGTCACGAGGAGTTCCGGAATGGTCCCGAGGTAAAGAATTATATATATGAAGTGCTATTTCGGCCATCGGGACAAGTTTCGGGGTCACCGTATTGTACCGGGACCACCGGAAGGGTCCCGGGGGTCCACCGGGTGGGTCCACCTATCCCGGAGGGCCCCATGGGCTGAAGTGGGAAGGGATCCAGCCCAAAGTGGCTGGGGCGCCACTTCCCCCTAGGGCCCATGCACCTAGGGTGGGGAAAACCCTAAAGGAAGAGTCCTAGAAGGGGAAGGCACCTCCTAGGTGCCTTGGGGAGGAGGGATTCCTCCCTTGGCCGCCGCCCCCCTAGGAGATTGGATCTCCTAGGGCCGGCGCCCCCCCTAGGCCCCCTATATATAGTGGGGGGAAGGGAGGACCTCTCACCCTTGCCTTTGGTGCCTCCCTCTCCCTCTCCAACACCTCCTCCTCCTCCATAGTGCTTGGCGAAGCCCTGCCGGAGTACTGCAGCTCCATCACCACCACGCCGTCGTGCTGCTGCTGGAGCCATCTTCCTCAATCTCCCTCCCCCCTTGCTGGATCAAGAAGGAGGAGACGTTACGCTAACCGTACGTGTGTTGATCGCGGAGGTGCCGTCCGTTCGGCGCTAGGATCTCCGGTGATTTGGATCACGTCGAGTACGCCTTCCTCATCCCCGTTCTTTGAACGCTTCCGCGCGTGATCTACAAAGGTATGTAGATGCAATCCGATCACTCGTTGCTAGATGAACTCCTAGATGGATCTTGGTGAAACCGCAGGAATTTTTTTTGTTTTCTGCAACGTTCCCTAACAGTGGCATCATGGGTTAGGTCTATGCGTAGTTCTCTTGCATGAGTAGAACACAATTTGTTGTGGGCGTTGATGTTGTCAACTTTCTTGCCGCTACTAGTCTTATCTTGCTTCAACGGTATTGTGGGATGAAGCGGCCCGGACCAACCTTACACGTACGCTTACGTGAGACCGGTTCCACCGACTAACATGCACTAGTTGCATAAGGTGGCTGGCGGGTGTCTGTCTCTCCCACTTTAGTTGGAGCGGATTCGATGAAAAGGGTCCTTATGAAGGGTAAATAGAAGTTGACAAATCACGTTGTGGCTTTCACGTAGGTAAGAAAACGTTCTTGCTAGAACCCTACTTCAGCCACGTAAAACATGCAACAACAATTAGAGGACGTCTAACTTGTTTTGCAGCAAGTGCTTTGTGATATGATATGGCCAAAGTTGTGATGAATGATGAATGATATATATGTGATGTATGAGATGTTCATGCTATTGTAATAGGAATCACTACTTGCATGTCGATGAGTATGACAACCGGCAGGAGCCATAGGAGTTGTCTTTATTTTTTGTATGACCTGCGTGTCATTGAGAAACGCCATGTAAATTACTTTACTTTATTGCTAAACGCGTTAGCCATAGTAGTAGAAGTAATAGTTGGCGAGCAACTTCATGGAGACACGATGATGGAGATCATGGTGTCATGCCGGTGACAAGATGATCATGGAGCCCCAAGATGGAGATCAAAGGAGCTATGTGATATTGGCCATATCATGTCACTATTATTATTTGATTGCATGAGATGTTTATCATGTTTTTGCATCTTGTTTACTTAGAACGACGGTAGTAAATAAGATGATCCCTCATAATAATTTCAAGAAATTGTTCCCCCTAACTGTGCACCGTTGCGACAGTTCGTTGTTTCGAAGCACCACGTGATGATCGGGTGTGATAGATTCTAATGTTCACATACAACGGGTGTAAGACAGATTTACACATGCAAACACTTAGGTTGACTTGACGAGCCTAGCATGTACAGACATGGCCTCGGAACACAGAAGACCGAAAGGTCGAGCATGAGTCGTATAGAAGATACGATCAACATGAAGATGTTCACCGATGTTGACTAGTCCGTCTCACGTGATGATCGGACACGGCCTAGTTAACTCGGATCATGTTATACTTAGATTACAGGAGGGATGTCTATCTAAGTGGGAGTTCATTGAATAATTTGATTAGATGAACTTAATTATCATGAACTTAGTCTAAATATTTTACAATATGTCTTGTAGATCAAATGGCCAACGTAGTCCTCAACTTTAACGCGTTCCTAGAGAAAACCAAGCTGAAAGACGATGGCAGCAACTGCATGGACTGGGTCCGGAACCTGAGGATAATCCTCATAGCTGCCAAGAAAGATTATGTCCTACAAGCACCGCTAGGTGA
Source organism: Triticum urartu (assembly GCF_003073215.2). NCBI lineage: Eukaryota > Viridiplantae > Streptophyta > Magnoliopsida > Poales > Poaceae > Triticum > Triticum urartu. The sequence goes on from NC_053026.1 coordinate 555,090,080, forward strand.
CGCACCTGTTCTCCCTGCAGAACAAGACGTTATGAACGCTTGGCAGGCTCGTACCGATGACTACTCCCTCGTTCAGTGCGGCATGCTTTACAGCTTAGAGCCGGGGCTCCAAAAGCGTTTTGGGAGACACGGAGCATATGAGATGTTCGAAGAGCTGAAAATGGTTTTCCAAGCTCATGCCCGGGTCGAGAGATATCAAGTCTTCGACAAGTTCTTCAGCTGTAAGATGGAGGAAAACAGTTCTGTCAGTGAGCACATACTCACTATGTCTGGGTTGCATAACCGCTTGACTCAGCTGGGAGTTAATCTCCCGGATGACGCGGTCATTGACAGAATCCTTCAGTCGCTTCCACCGAGCTACAAGAGCTTTGTGATGAACTTCAATATGCAGGGGATGGAAAAGACCATTCCTGAAGTATTTGCAATGCTGAAATCAGCAGAGGTAGAAGTCAAAAAGGAACATCAAGTGTTGATGGTGAATAAAACCACTAAGTTCAAGAAAGGCAAGGGTAAGAAGAACTTCAAGAAGGACGGCAAGGGAGTTGCCGCGCCCGGCAAGCAAGCTGCCGGGAAGAAGCCAAAGAATGGACCCAAGCCTGAGACTGAGTGCTTTTATTGCAAGGAAAGTGGTCACTAGAAGCGGAACTGCCCCAAATACTTAGCGGACAAGAAGGCCGGCAAAACAAAAGGTATATGTGATATACATGTAATTGATGTGTACCTTACCAGTACTCGTAGTAGCTCCTGGGTATTTGATACCGGTGCAGTTGCTCACATTTGTAACTCAAAGCAGGAGCTGCGGAATAAGCGGAGACTGGCGAAGGACGAGGTGACGATGCGCATCGGGAATGGTTCCAAGGTCGATGTGATCGCCGTCGGCACGCTACCTCTGCATTTACCTACAGGATTAGTTTTAAACCTCAATAATTGTTATTTAGTACCAGCTTTGAGCATGAACATTATATCAGGATCTCATTTAATTCGAGATGGCTACTCATTTAAATCCGAGAATAATGGTTGTTCTATTTATATGAGAGATATGTTTTATGGTCATGCTCCGATGGTGAATGGTTTATTCTTAATGAATCTCGAGCGTAATGCTACACATGTTCATAGTGTGAGTACCAAAAGATGTAACATTGATAATGATAGTCCCACATACTTATGGCACTGCCGCCTTGGTCACATAGGTGTCAAACGCATGAAGAAGCTCCATGCTGATGGACTTTTAGAGTCTCTTGATTACGAATCATTTGACACGTGCGAACCATGCCTCATGGGTAAAATGACCAAGACTCCGTTCTCAGGAACAATGGAGCGAGCAACCAACTTATTGGAAATCATACATACTGATGTGTGCGGTCCAATGAGTGTTGAGGCTCGCGGTGGCTATCTTATGTTCTCACCCTCACTGATGACTTGAGTAGATATGGGTATATCTATTTAATGAAACACAAGTCTGAGACCTTTGAAAAGTTCAAGGAATTTCAGAGTGAGGTTGAGAATCAACGTGACAGGAAAATCAAGTTCCTGCGATCAGATCGTGGAGGAGAATACTTGAGTCATGAGTTTGGCACACACTTAAGAAAATGTGGAATAGTTTCATAGCTCACGCCGCCTGGAACACCTCAGCGTAATGGTGTGTCCGAACGTCGTAATCGCACTCTATTAGATATGGTGCGATCTATGATGTCTCTTACCGATTTACCGCTATCTTTTTGGGGGTATGCTTTAGAGACTGCCGCATGCGTTAAATAGGGCTCCGTCGAAATCCGTTGAGACGACACCGTATGAATTATGGTTTGGGAAGAAACCTAAGCTGTCGTTTCTAAAAGTTTGGGGATGCAATGCTTATGTCAAGAAACTTCAACCTGGAAAGCTCGAACCCAAATCGGAAAAATGCGTCTTCATAGGATACCCTAAAGAAACTATTGGGTATACCTTCTACCTCAGATCCGAAGGCAAGATTTTTGTTGCCAAAAATGGATCCTTTCTAGAGAAGGAGTTTCTCTCGAAAAAAGTAAGTGGGAGGAAAGTAGAACTTGATGAAGTATTACCTCTTGAACCGGAAAATGGCGCAACTCAAGAAAATGTTGCTGAGGTGCCTGCACCGACTAGAGAGGAAGTTAATGATGATGATCAAGATACTTCTGATCAAGCTCCTACTGAAATTCGTAGGTCCACAAGGACACGTTCCGCGCCAGAGTGGTACGACAACCCTGTCTTGGAAATCATGTTGTTAGAAAATGGTGAACCTTCGAACTATGAAGAAGCGATGGCGGGCCCGGATTCCGACAAATGGCTAGAAGCCATGAAATCCGAGATAGGATCCATGTATGAAAACGAAGTATGGACTTTGACTGACTTGCCTGTTGAGCGGCGAGCCATAGAAAATAAATGGATCTTTAAGAAGAAGACATACGCGGATGGTAATGTGACCATCTATAAAGCTCGACTTGTCGCTAAGGGTTATCGACAAGTTCAAGGGGTTGACTACGATGAGACTTTCTCACCGGTAGCGAAGCTAAAGTCCGTCCGAATCATGTTACCAATTGCCGCATTCTATGTTTATGAGATATGGCAAATGGACGTCAAAACAGCATTCCTTAATGGTTTCCTTAAGGAAGAATTGTATATGATGCAGCCGGAAGGTTTTGTCGATCCTAAGAATGCTAACAAGATGTGCAAGCTCCAACGCTCGATTTATGGGCTGGTGCAAGCATCTCGGAGTTGGAACATTCGCTTTGATGAGATGATCAAAGCGTTTGGGTTTACACAGACTTATGGAGAAGCCTACGTTTACAAGAAAGTGAGTGGGAGCTCTGTAGCATTTCTCATATTATATGTAGATGACATACTTTTGATGGGAAATGATATAGAACTCTTGGACAGCATTAAGGCCTACTTGAATAAGAGTTTTTCAATGAAGGACCTTGGAGAAGCTGCATATATATTAGGCATCAAGATCTATAGAGATAGATCAAGACGCCTCATAGGTCTTTCACAAAGCACATACCTTGATAAGATATTGAAGAAGTTCAATATGGATCAGTCTAAGAAGGGGTTCTTGCCTGTGTTACAAGGTGTGAAATTGAGCTCAACTCAATGTCCGACCACGGCAGAAGATATAGAAGAGATGAGTGTCATCCCCTATGCCTCAGCCATAGGTTCTATTATGTATGCCATGCTGTGTACCAGACCTGATGTAAACCTTGCCGTAAGTTTGGTAGGAAGGTACCAAAGTAATCTCGGCAAGGAACACTGGACAGTGGTCAAGAATATCCTGAAGTACCTGAAAAGGACTAAGGAAATGTTTCTCGTTTATGGAGGTGACGAAGAGCTCGTCGTAAAGGGTTACGTCGACGCTAGCTTCGACACAGATCTGGATGACTCAAAGTCACAAACCGGACACGTGTATATTTTGAATGGTGGGGCAGTAAGCTGGTGCAGTTGCAAGCAGAGCGTCGTGGCGGGATCTACATGTGAAGCAGAGTACATGGCAGCCTCGGAGGCAGCGCATGAAGCAATTTGGGTGAAGGAGTTCACCACCGACCTAGGAGTCATACCCAATGCGTCGGGGCCGATCAGGCTCTTCTGTGACAACACTGGAGCTATTGCACTTACCAAGGAGCCCAGGTTTCACAAGAAGACCAGGCACATCAAGCGTCGCTTCAACTCCATTCGTGAAAATGTTCAAGATGGAGACATAGATATTTGTAAAGTACATACGGACCTGAATGTAGCAGATCCGTTGACTAAACCTCTCCCTAGAGCAAAACATGATCAACACCAGAATTCCATGGGTGTTCGATTCATCACAATGTAACTAGATTATTGACTCTAGTGCAAGTGGGAGACTGTTGGAAATATGCCCTAGAGGCAATAATAAAATCATTATTATTATATTTCCTTGTTCATGATAATTGTCTTTATTCATGCTATAATTGTATTATCCGAAAATCGTAATACATGTGTGAATAATAGACACCAACATGTCCCTAGTAAGCCTCTAGTTGACTAGCTCGTTGATCAACGGATAGTCATGGTTTCCTGACTATGGACATTGGATGTCATTGATAACGAGATCACATCATTAGGAGAATGATGTGATGGACAAGACCCAATCCTAATCATAGCACAAGATCGTATAGTTCGTTTGCTAGAGTTTTCCAATGTCAAGTATCCTTCCCTTAGACCATGAGATCGTGTAACTCCCGGATACCGTAGGAGTGCTTTGGGTATACCAAACGTCACAATGTAACTGGGTGACTATAGAGGTATACTACGGGTATCTCCGAAAGTGTCTGTTGGGTTGACACGGATCAAGACTGGGATTTGTCACTCCGTGTGACGGAGAGGTATCACTGGGCCCACTCGGTAATGCATCATCATAATGAGCTCAAAGTGACCAAGTGTCTGGTCACGGGATCATGCATTACGGTACAAGTAAAGTGACTTGCCGGTAACGAGATTAAACGAGGTATTGGGATACCGACGATCGAATCTCGGGCAAGTAACATACCGATTGACAAAGGGAATTGTATACGGGGTTGCTTGAATCCTCGACATCGTGGTTCATCCGATGAGATCATCGAGGAGCATGTGGGAGCTAACATGGGTATCCAGATCCCGCTGTTGGTTATTGACCGGAGAGTCGTCTCGGTCATGTCTACATGTCTCCCGAACCCGTAGGGTCTACACACTTAAGGTTCAGTGACGCTAGGGTTGTAGGGATATGTATATGCAGTAACCCGAATGTTGTTCGGAGTCCCGGATGAGATCCCGGACGTCACGAGGAGTTCCGAAATGGTCCGGAGGTAAAGAATTATATATAGGAAGTGCTATTTCGGCCATCGGGACAAGTTTCGGGGTCACCGGTATTGTACCGGGACCACCGGAAGGGTCCCGGGGGTCCACCGGGTGGGGCCACCTATCCCGGAGGGCCCCATGGGCTGAAGTGGGAAGGGATCCAGCCCAAAGTGGGCTGGGGTGCCACTTCCCCCTAGGGCCCATGCGCCTAGGGTGGGGAAAACCCTAAAGGAAGAGTCCTAGAAGGGGAAGGCACCTCCTAGGTGCCTTGGGGAGGAGGGATTCCTCCCTTGGCCGCCGCCCCCCTAGGAGATTGGATCTCCTAGGGCCGGCGCCCCCCCTAGGCCCCCTATATATAGTGGGGGGAAGGGAGGACCTCTCACCCTTGCCTTTGGTGCCTCCCTCTCCCTCTCCAACACCTCCTCCTCCTCCATAGTGCTTGGCGAAGCCCTGCCGGAGTACTGCAGCTCCATCACCACCACGCCGTCGTGCTGCTGCTGGAGCCATCTTCCTCAACCTCTCCTTCCCCGTTGCTGGATCAAGAAGGAGGAGATGTTACGCTGACCATACGTGTGTTGAACGCGGAGGTGCCATCCGTTCGGCGCTAGGATCTCCGGTGATTTGGATCACGTTGAGTACGCCTTCCTCATCCCCGTTCTTTGAACGCTTCCGCGCGTGATCTACAAAGGTATGTAGATGCAATCCGATCACTCATTGCTAGATGAACTCCTAGATGGATCTTGGTGAAACCGTAGGAAATTTTTTGTTTTCTGCAACGTTCCCTAACACTACCATCCGAGCACCATGGCGCATCCCAATATAGGGGTGCCACACACCCCTTATGTTTCACTGATGAGGTGCCGGATCACGAATTCCCAGAGGGATTCAAACCGGTGAACATAGAGGCGTACGACGGAACCACAGACCCTGGAGTCTGGATAGAGGACTTCATCCTCCATATTCATATGGCTCGTGGAGACGATCTCCATGCCATTAAATACTTGCCCCTCAAGCTTAAAGGGCCAGCTCGGCACTGGCTGAAAAGCCTCCCCGAAAACTCAATTGGAAGTTGGGAGGAGCTCGAGGACGCTTTTCGGGCCAATTTTCAAGGGACTTATGTCCGACCTCCGGATGCAGACGATTTAAGTCATATAATCCAACAGTCCGGAGAGTCCGCCCGAAAGCTTTGGAACATGTTCCTCACCAAGAAGAACCAAATTGTCAACTGTCCAGACGCCGAAGCCTTAGCAGCTTTTAAACACAGCGTCCGAGATGAATGGCTCACCAGACACCTCGGTCAAGAAAAACCGAGAACAATGGCAGCCCTAACAAGTCTCATGACCTGCTTTTGTGCGGGCGAGGACAGCTGGTTGGCCCGTAGCAGCACCAGCGACCCAAGCACATCCGAAGTCAGGGATGGCAATGGTAAACCACGACGCAACAAAAACAAGCGTCGAAATAAAGAAGGTAGCCCAGATAATACGGCGATAAACACCGGATTCAGGGGCTCCCGACCAGGTCAGCGGAAAAAGCCTTTCAAAGGCAGCAGAGAACGACAATCTGGCCTAAACAAAATTCTTGACAAACTCTGTCAGATCCACGGCACCCCAGACAAACTTGCAAATCATACCCACAGAGAATGTTGGGTCTTTAAGCAGGCTGGTAAGCTAAACGCCGAACTCAAAGGGGAAGAGACACCAAGCGAAGATGAGGATGAACCTCGCCAGCAAAATGCCGGAGGACAGAAAAAGTTCCCACCAGAGATTAAAACAGTAAACGTGATCCATGTGAGAAAGGGGAGAAGCAATCACGCACTCCGATGCACACGCGCCATAGAGCCCATCACCCCTAGGTTCAACCCCTGGTTGGCATGCCTGATCACTTTTGATCGTAGGGATCACAATACAAATATCTGGCGTGAAGGACTGAAGGCCTTGGTGTTAGACCCAATAATAAATGGGAACCATTTCACAAGGGTCCTCATGGACGGCGGCAACGATCTAAATCTAATATATCAAGACACAGTACGCAAAATGAGGATAGACCCAACAAAAATAAGCCACAGTAATACTACCTTTAAGGGAGTAATACCAGGCCAAGAGGCCCGCTGTACGGGCTATCTACTACTAGAGGTAGTATTCGGTTCTCCCGATAACTTCCGAAGCGAAAGGTTAACTTTTCACATTGCCCCATTCCGAAGTGGCTGTCAAGCACTACTCGGAAGAACGGCTTTCGCTCGTTTTAACGCAATACCGCATTATGCTTTTCTCAAGCTTAAGATGCCCGGTCCACGTGGCATCATCTCGGTCAGCGGAAATACCTAACGCTTCCCACGTATGGAAGAGGATGCGTCGGCTCTAGCAGCCGCAAACTAGACGACCTCACCAACCAAAAAAATGGTAGGTCGTCAAGACCACGGACACGGTTAGACGAGTCCGACGTTACACCATATATACATGAGATTGATTTGGTGATCAAACCCTCATAAACGATACCAGGGGCTTCTCGCGTGTAACCAAGGCCAGCCCGGCTCAACTTGGCCTCTCTTGAATTTTGATAGTTCATTGATAATAACCAACTCTTCTTTTTTGGCACGACAACTTTCACCTGAGTTCTTTCCTTTCGCAGAAGACAATCGTGCTGCACCCGTCCAGGACACGGCACAATAGGGACACAGGCGCAGACGTGCAGCAGGGACCCGCCCAAAGGTTTCTTTTTAGATTAAGACCATGCGTAAACCTTTTTTATTGTCTCTTGTTGCTCACATCCTCCGGATACTCCACACAACCGAGAAGGATGCTGGCGTTATTGGCATGTGGCCACACCAGGATTTTGCATGTACCTGGACACATGGGGTTTCTTATTAAGGGCATTGTTTAGCCCGGTATATGTTATAAAGACCGAACACCTTAGGGAGTGTTCGGCGTCGCGAGTTTGGCCCTATATGCATCAGCTCCGAATCATGTCTTGGTCAAATGTTGGGTTTGCCTGGCTCCCACGTTTTGGTACCTTACGTTCCATTATATTGGGTAAGGTAGCACCGGGAGAACTACTGCGATTGTGCCCTGGTTCATCCGGATGAGCACCTCAGTAGAGAAAGCCGAAAACTAACTGTCATGATATAGCGAGAGACTGGTCAACCACTTGATGACTCATCGGAATCTTTGGGATTCTCCGCATTAACGAAAGGCCGTTTCTCGGTCATGTACGTACGCGCCCCGTATTCGGACGAGCGCAGAAGTACCAGGGGCTATATAGTAGCCCCACTATCAAACTCCTATGGCTAAGTGAAAGTGTTAAAGCAATATAGTCTGATTGCCTCGTTCGCTACGCTATCACCTCCTTAACGGACCAAGACATTGGATCAAGTGTGTATATGCATCTTTTGTGAACACCCCCGCATTATATGCGTGGGGGCAGAAGCCGACGACTGCAAACTTTCAGGTTATACGCATATATACATAAACAGCCACATAGGAGGCACAATAGTAATTTCGGGCAAAAGTATAAATACAGCCTTGATAATTCAATAAAACATTGTTTTTACAATGGGAATACATGTCACTTGAACATAACATTCTTCGAGCACTGAGCCTCTATCGAACGAGCGCCTTCAAGAACTTCTTCAAAGTAGTGCTCGGCAGCCACTCGGCCTACGGCTGAACCCTGTGTTGCAACAGTGGTGGCCTCCATCTCCGCCCAGTATGTCTTGACACGGGCAAAGGCCATCCGCGCACCCTCTATGCACGTCGATCTCCTTACAGCATCGATGCATGGCACAACACCAAGGAATTGTTGCACTAAGCTAAAGTAGCTATTCGGCCTTGGCCCTCCCGGCCATAGGTGATCCACAACAGACCTCATGCCAAGTCCGGACAACCTATGGAGCTCGGCCCACTCGGCCAATCGCTCATTCAACAGCAATGGACGGACTGGAGCATGAAACTGTGACCAGAACAACTTTTCCACTTCGTGACCTTTTTGATCCTTGAAGTACTCGGCCGCATCAGCAGCACTTGCAGCCAAATCCATGTACACGTCTGCAGAACTCCATAGCCGGTCCAGAGGAGCATACTTCGGATCTCCAAACTTAGTCTGCAACAAGAAGGGCTCCCAGACACGATATCTGCAGCTTGATTCAGCTCCTCGTTCGTCGCTCTGATTTTAGAGCAGGCTTCCTTGGCAGCCACCCGGGCCTTCCCCAGGTCTGTCGCCTTCTCCCGGTTCTCTTCTTCAAGAAGCTGGTAACGGTCAGCGGCATCTTTTAACTCTACAGCCATCTTGGATATTTTTCCTAGCTCTCGCATTGCGTGGCCTGTTCGGCCTTTAACTCTTCGGCTGCCTTTAAAGCGGACGCATTGCTACTCCTTGCTTGCTCCTTGGCTCGGGCAAGCTTCACCCGAAGGGTCTCCACGGTGGCAGCCCCATCTGCAGTCACAACACATTAAAGATACTAGCATCATGCTACTCTTATTATGTAACGATCTCCAGAAAAATCACTCACCCTGTGCCTCGTCAAGCCGCTTGTTGACAAGCACGATGTCGGCGTCTGCCGCATCAAGTTGCCGCTTTAGCTCGGCAAACCCATCAGTCCGGCTAGCCACCGGAGCTTCAGCCACCCATACATAAAGGTGGTCTGGTTGTTACCTGGGACTATGATCCTCTGTTTGTCGCCGTTTTCGAAGACAACTAGAGTCTCAGGGGCTACTATCTGCATAGGGCATACCTAACGTATGCGGTACTGTTAAAAGCATACATTATTTCACGTACCTCGAAGCCTTTCGGCAGTCTCATAAAGGCTTCATGCAAACCGCTTTCAGAGGATGAAATCCTTTCAATTACCGTACCCATTAGTGTATGATGCGCTTCCACGACGGACGCTTGCCCCAGAAGATCCTTCAGCGCGTCCGACCGCACACTGTACGGACCCTTGCTGTCCCTCTCCTTAGGAGCTGGATACTGGGGATTCCGGGTAGCCAAAGGGTTATCCTCTGGACCTAGTGGATCCGGAGATGTCAGATTTCGGGTTCCGGCAGACCCTTGAGGTTCGAACACTGGGGTGCATGCGGAGATTTCGCCTTCTACCTACCTGCACCCCTCTGCCTCGCTAAGATCTAAGCTATGGAAAGAACAGCAGAAGAGACACAGGGTTTATACTGGTTCGGGCCACCGTCGTGGTGTAATACCTTACTCCAGTGTGTGGTGTGGTGGATTGCCTCTTGGGCTGATGATGATGAGCTATACAAGAAAGAACAGCCTCGCGAGGGTCTGTTGCTGGCTGGGGCGACGAACTGCTAGGAGGAGTTCAGTCACCCTTCTCTCTCTCTCCTTTCTCCGATTCCCCCCCTGCTACCCTGGGGGTGGCTAGTCCTATTTATAGGCAAAGGCCCTGGGCCTCTTCCCAAATATTGAGCGGGAAGGGCGCCAACAATTGACCATTTTGAAGGGGGACATCTGGTACACTTATCCTGACTAAAGTTGGTCCTCGCCTGCCAAAGGCTCTGGTGGTGATGTTGGCTTGGGCTCCACAATGACTTCCTCCCTGCCGTTGGGCTGGTCTTCGTCTCGTTGCACCAAAACGAGTGCCTTTGCTTGATGCTCTCGCCTGCGCTTGCTCCCTTTGCATCAAAGAGGAAAGGAGGACACTGCGCAGGCTGACGCCGGCCTGGCACCCTTGGTCGTCAGGGCTTGCGTCACGGGCACATAGTGAGGTACCCCGCCTTGATCTCTTCGCCTCCTTGCGAGCCAGCGTGATGAGGCTGCGCCTGAGGAAGCTCTGTGTCGTCCGCCCCGAGAGGCTTGACCCCTCGCGAGGGTCTTGGGTCTGTGTTGATGAAGATGGGCCATGCTGGGCCCCTCCTCGAGCCACGCCGTAGGCCGCAGGCAGGCAAGTCTAGGGACCCCCATTCCCAGAACGCCGAAAGTAGCCCCCGGGCCCAAGGCGCGCCCGGACTTGGCCGTGTAGGGAGGCGAAAGGGCAAGTGCGAAGCGCCGCGGGCCCTAACAGCCCGTGGCCTTGGGCGCCGCGTGGCGGTTGATTGGACGTGGGCGTCTCCACTTCCCCATGGCTCCTCGGCAACTGCACGGATCAGACAAGTCCCTGCATGCAAAGCGGGTCATGATTACCTGCGATCGTGGGGGCCGACGGTTGGCCCTCGCCGGTTATAAGTACGGATCGGCGCGCGCCCTTCCAGTTCATTCCCCCTTGCTTCTCCTTCTTCATCATGGCCCCGTCGAGGAGGTTCTCGGCCGCAGAGAAGGGGAAGGCTCGCCAGGTTGAGCCTGCCTCTCCCCCGCCCAAGCGCGGCCGAGGGCGCCCTCGCAAACATCCTGTGACCACCACGGCAGCTCCCTGCGGCCGTGGAGATGATTTCCAGCACGGTGACGGGCGGACTGCTACGGCCGGGGGGCGCGCTTCGGTCGCGCGTCCCCCTAGGCCGCGCTTTCACACTACAGAGGTGCTGCCGGAGTTCGTTGTGTGGTCGGCAGAGCCGACTAGCACCCGGCTTCAACTTCCTCGCTTCCTCGGCGAGCTCCCAGCCGGTGCCCCGGGCGGCCTCTGGCTTCAGGCAGACGGCTGCTGCAGCCGGGCCTCATGGGCTTCACTGGAGGTCTCCGCAGCCGGGAGCCTGGCCTTGACCCGCGGTTGGCAGACGTTTGCCCGCGCGCGTGGCCTGAGCCGTCGGTGCACCCTGCACTTCAAGTTTGACGGCGATGCCACCCTCTACGTGAGGGTGTTTGGGGAAGATGGTCGCCGCACAGGGTGCTGCCCTGAGGACGACGACCACGGCCGGGAACCCAGCCCCGACGATGATGGAGAGGACAGCGCTCGCGTGATTGGCGGCGCTCAGGGTTCCCCAAGCTTCACCGGTTCTTCTTCAGGCGGCGACTCTTCTAGCGATGGCCGCGGTCAACCTCCACGCCGTCGTACCTGCTTGGGAGGTGGTAGCGTGTCTGCCCGCCGTCGCGCTTCGGTGAAGCGCGAGAGGGAGTCTGCCTGAGCCCCGGAGGCAGCTCGAGCCTTCCTTGCAGGCCGGTGTGAGGCGAGCTACGCCTGATTTGTTCTTTCTTTTCCTTTTTCCTGCGTAAAAATACAGTAGCGTGGAGCCCCGCGGGGGCGTGTTTGGGTTATTGCTGTTAATCATCGCTTTGCTTCCGTTATCGTGCATTCCGGCTACGTGCCCACGCGTGGATAGTTCCCGGCCCTAGCCGTGGGGGGGCGACCGACCCAGACCCTGTGTTCATGTCGCGGTGCCCATGGGGCACGGACTGGAGGGGTGCTCCTGTAATGGACCCAGGTCGCGAAACCTTTGAACGACTAGGACAGGAACACTCGCGAGGGTGCTCGGCTGCCCCCCTCGCGAGGCCTTGCATAAGAGAAATCGAGGCAGGAGAGTGAAAAAGTCGAAGAACCATGAGCCAAAGACGACAACAGCTACAATAAAACTTCGAATGAGAATGAACAAGCCAACTGCGGAAAGCCAATGAAAAAGCCGCGTCCGGCACCTAATCTAGTCTTCGACGTCTTCTCACCAGCACGGAGCTAAGTGCTGCCACTGGGCGTGGGAGGGAGCCCCAGGGCCTGAGGCCGGCGCTCCTGAGACTTCGGGGCATGTACATCCCCAACTCATTATTACGTGAGAGTGTCACGGGCGGCGAGCTTCACAGGCGTTGGCCTTCTTCACAGGCTCCGGGCCTTTCTTGGGGGAAGCAGGCTTCACGGGCGTGTGCCCTCTTCACAGGCTCCGGGCCCTTTCCAAAATGCGACAGCTTCACAGGCATTCGCCTTCTTCACATGCTCTGGGCCTTTTCCAAAACGTGACAGCTTCACAGGCATTCGCCTTCTTCATAGGCTCTGGGCCTTTTCCAAAATGCGACAGCTTCATAGGCATTCGCCTTCTTCATAGGCTCTGGGCCTTTTCCAAAACGCGACAGCTTCACAGGCATTCGCCTTCTTCACAGGCTCTGGGCCTTTTCCAAAACGTGACAGCTTCACAGGCATTCGCCTTCTTCACAGGCTCTGGGCCTTTTCCAAAACGCGACAGCTTCACAGGCATTCGCCTTCTTCACAGGCTCTGGGCCTTTTTAGGGGTAGAACCTCCGGAGGTGCTGGATGTTCCATGCGTTCTGGACCGGCACCCCCTCCTGAGTCTCCAAGCGCGCGGAGCCGGGCCTGGAAACATGAACAACCTTGAACGGGCCCTCCCACATGGGAGAGAGCTTGTGCAGTCCCTCCCTGGAGAGAACCCGCCTGAGCACGAGGTCTCCTACCTCGAGAGTTCTGGGGCGGATGTTGCGGCAGTGATATCGTCGCAGTGCTTGTTGGTACCTCGCCGGTCGCAGCGCGGCTTCTCGGCGACGTTCCTCCCCCAGCACGAGGTCCATCCCCCGCATGGCGTCCTGCTGCGCCTCATCGAACGCCAGGACCCGCGCGGAGCGACGTCTAACCTCGCGAGGGAGGACCTCTTCGGCTCCGTAGACCAGGAAGAACGGAGTCTCTCCAGTCGGCTTGGTCGCGGTTGTGCGGATGGACCACAACACGGACTGAAGCTCGTCGTACCAACCTCTGCAGCAGGCCTCCAGCTTCTTCTTGAACATCCTGGTCTTGAGGCCCCTCAGGACCTCTGTGTTGGCTCGCTCGGCCTGGCCGTTGCTTTGGGGGTGCGCCACCGAAGCGTAGCATATCTACGTTCCAAGATTAGCACAGTATGTTTTGAAGAGGTTGCTGGTGATCTGCGAACCGTTGTGTGTGATGATGCGGTTCGGCACCCCGAACCGGCTCACGATGCCCCTGATGAACTTGACCGCGGAACCCGCGGGGATGGTGCGGACGGCCTCTACTTCAGCCCACTTGGTGAACTTGTCCACGGCGACGTAGAGGTAGCGGTAGCCCCCTGGCGCCCGAGGAAACGGGCCCAGGATGTCCAGCCCCCAAACTGCGAATGGCCACGAAAGGGGTATAGTCTGCAGGCCTCCTGCCGGCTGATGGATCTGCTTGGCGTGGAACTGGCAGGCCTCACAAGCTTTCACCAGTTCGACGGCGTCATTGAGTGCGGTGGGCCGATAAAACCCACTGCGGAACGCCTTGCCGACGAGGGTCCGTGATGATGAATGATGTCCACATCTCCGCCGTGTATATCTTCCAGCAGTTCCTTTCCTTGCTCCCTGGAGATGCAGCGCAGGGATACATCATTTGGTCGCTTCCGGTAGAGCTCTCCATCCTTGATGCAGTATGCCGCGTCCTGCCGTGCCACACGCTCCGCTTCCTCCTCCTTCTCCGGCAGGGTCCCTTGTGTTAAGTAACTCCGGAGCTCCGTGATCCAGCACCCCTCCTGAGGTTCCATCGTCAGGAGCAGGCGTGCTCCTGAGTCCGGGCCACAGACCGGGGCTCCCGAGGCAGGTGGCTGGGGGAGCTCCTCCCGAGGCTGAGCCGTGTTTGACAATGACGGCAGGGCTGAGGGCTTGAAGAGCCGCTCCTCGAAGACGCCAGGCTCCCGAGGTAACCGCCTGGACGCCCGTTTGGCGATGTCGTCGGCCTCCTGATAAGTGCCACGGGGCACATGCTGCAACTCCAACCCCCAGAATTGCTTCTCCATCCTGCGGACCTCCGTAAGGTAGGCTTCCATGTGCACATCTTTCGGCTCGTACACCTTGTTGGAGAAATTGACAAGGAGCTGCGAATCGCCCTTGATGGTGAGGCGTTTCACCCTAGGGCAGCTGCGGCCTTCAAGCCCACTATTAAACCTTCATACTCCGCTATGTTGTTGGAGACCTTTTCACCTTGCTGGAAACAGAGTTGTACAGCGTAGTAGAGCTTGTCCCGAGTGGGCGATATAAGCACCGCCCCAGCCCCAGCGCCATGCGTGGAGAACGCCCCATCGAAGTACATGACCCAGCCTTCTGGTGCCTCACTTCCCAGGGAGAGGGACCGATCCTCGTCGGCCTTGAGGCCTGGTGCCTCCGTCCATTCTGCCACAAAATCCGCTAATGCTGCTCCCTTGATGACTCTGATCGTGCTGAATTTGAGTTGAAACGCTTGCAGTTCTATGTTCCACTCAGCGACCCTTCCAGCTGAGTTAGGGCTCCTGAGCACTCTCTCCAGGGGGTATGACGAGACGACCTTGATGGGGTGACCCTGAAAATAGTGCCGCAGCTTGCGCGAGGCCACCAGTAGTGCGAGGAGGAGCTTCTGAGGCATGGGGTACCGTGCCCTCGCATCCCGCAACACCATGCTGATGAAGTACACTGGGTGCTCAACGAGGTTGGGTGCGTCAGTGTTGGTGGCGCCCTCCGGAGACCATGGCGCCTCCTGAGGCGATGAGGCCTCCTGAGGCTGGCCATCTGGGAGAGGGGCCTCTTCCGCCTCCGGTGCACTCCTCTGCAGCGGCCGGTCCTCCTCAGCCGTGGTGGCGGTTTCTGTGGGCCTTCCTGGTTCCTGTTTTGCCTTGTCCCGGGATGCTGTTGTGGTTTTGTCTCGACGCTCCTCCCTAACCGCCACTAGGGTTGCGCCGGCGGAGTAGGGAGTGGCGGCGAGGTAAAGCACCAGGGGCTCTTGAGGGCGCGGAGCCACCATGACCGTAAGGCTGGTCAGGTATCTCTTGAGATCCTGGAACGCCTTGTCGGCCTCTTCAGTCCATTCAAAGGGCCCCTTTTTCTTCATTAGCTGGAAGAAGGGCAGCGCTCGCTCTCCCAACTTGGAGATGAAGCACCCTAGCGCGGTCACGCGCCCAGTGAGCTTCTGCATTTCTCTAAGGGTCTTTGGCAGGCTCATGTCCTCGACCGCCTTGACCTTTTCCGGGTTAGCCTCGATGCCTCGATGGGACACGAGGAAACCCAAGAGCTTGCCCGAGGGGACTCCGAACACACACTTCTCTGGGTTGAGCCGCAGGTTCACTGCGTTGAGGCTCGCGAAGGTTTCCTCCAGGTCTTGTATCAGGATCCTGGCCTCCCGAGACTTCACCACAATGTCATCGACATAAGCCTCAACATTCTTCCCGAGCTACGGGCCCAAGGTGATGTGCATCAGCCGCTGAAAGGTCGCCCCTGCGTTACACAGCCCGAATGGCATGCATGTGTTGCAGTACACCCCACACGGGGTTAGGAAGGCTGTCTTTTCGACGTCTTCTACCACCATCTTGATCTGGTGATACCCAGAGAAGGCATCCAAGAAGCATAGCAGGTCGGATTCTGCGGTGGAATGGACGATCTGGTCGATGCGGGGGAGCGGGAACGGATCTTGTGGGCATGCCTTGTTGAGGTTGGTGAAGTCGACACACATGCGCTCCTTCCCTCCCTTCTTTGGCACAACGACAGGGTTGGCCAACCAATCCGGGTATCGGACCTCGCGAATGACCCCAGCGGCCTCCAGTTTGCGGGTCTCTTAGACGATGAAGGCCTGCTTTTCGGTGGACTGCCGCGTTGCCTTCTGCTTCACAGGGTGCACGTTGGGGCACACGTTGAGGTGATGCTCGATTACGCTCCTTGGGATCCCCGCTAACTGGTCAGGCTTCCAAGCGAATACCTTCTTGTTTGCGCGCAGGAACCTGACCAGGGCCTCCTCCTGCTTGGGCTCGAGGCTGGCGCCTATGGTGAAAGTGGCATGGGTGGACCCGTCCTCATCGACAGGTATCTACTTGGTTTCTGCCTTGTCTTGGGTGAACAACTGTTTCTTCTTGGCGGGCGCAGCCCCCTTGGGCTCGGGGGTCTCCGAGTCGGCAGGCTATGCCGACGCTGCCATCTTGAAGGCGAGCTTGAGCACTCGCAGCGCGTCTCCGGTGTCCCCGTGCACGGTGAGGACACCGCTGCTCCCGGGCATCTTCATGAGGTTGTACGCCGGGTGCGTCACGGCCATGAACTAGGCCAGCGCTGGGTAGCCGAGGATGGCGTTGTAGGGGAGGCCGATGGGGGCGATGTCGAAGTCGACCAGCTCCGTGCGGAAGTTGTTGTATGTGCCGAAGGTTACTGGGAGCCGGATCTGTCCCAAGGAGCTGGATGATCCGCCCCCAACGCCTGAGAAGGGGCGGCTGGGTTGCAGCCGTTCCAGGGGTATGTAGAGGAGGTTGAAGGCCTCAACCGAGAGCATGCTGAGGCCCGCACCGCCATCGATGAGAGTTCTGGTGACGGCCACTTGGCAGATGGTGGGGGTGCACAGCATGGGGAGCGCACCCGAGCAGGCCGAGTTGGAGGGGTGGTCCTCCGAGCTGAAGGTTAGGCCGGCCTTGGGCGCCGCCCGGTCCGGGAGAGCCCCCTGCCGCGTGGAAGCGGCGCTGACCCGGCGGATGAACGGCTTGACGTGGTGACTTGTAGGCGGCGCCTGCGAGCCGCCCAGGAGGGCTGCGATGACCGAGGGTGTTGGTGTAGCGTGGTGGGCGGGGAAGAGGCTGCGGAGCTCTTCCCAAGAGGCCACGGAGGCTGCCGGCTGGTGGAGCAGCCATGCGCACGGAGCGCCGGTGAGGGCCATGGGGAGCCAGTTGGCCATGACCCTATTGTCACCTCTAGCTTCGAGGATGGCCTCCTCGTACGCCAGCAAGAAGGCCAGTGGATCAGTTGCGCTGCCGTAGCGCGGCGGCGTCGTTGGCTTGAACTTGTCCGGCCACCGTGCCCGTTGCAGGGCTGGGGCCAGGGCTCGGAGCCCCCTGTCCCCCGTGCTGGCGCCGGCGGCCGGAGCGGGCGATG
The DNA here is from genome assembly GCF_003073215.2 of Triticum urartu. Taxonomy (NCBI): domain Eukaryota; kingdom Viridiplantae; phylum Streptophyta; class Magnoliopsida; order Poales; family Poaceae; genus Triticum; species Triticum urartu. The sequence goes on from NC_053026.1 coordinate 555,107,564, forward strand.
CGCTACTCATTGCGAGGCAGGCCGTGGCGGTGGCGGAAGGGAAAACTCCGGTGCACCCCTACCTGGCACGCCAAATGTCGGATTTCGGGTTCCGGCAGACCCTTGAGGTTCGAACACTGGGGTGCGCACGGAGATTTCGCCTTCTACCTACCTGCACCCCTCCGCCTCGCTAAGATCTAAGCTATGGAAAGAACAGCACAAGAGACAAGAGGTTTATACTGGTTCGGGCCACTGTTGTGGTGTAATACACTACTCCAGTGTGTGGTGTGGTGGATTGCCTCTTGGGCTGATGATGATGAGCTATACAAGGAAGAACAGCCTCGCGAGGGTCTGTTCCTGGCTGGGGCAACGAACTGCTAGGAGGAGTTCAGTCACCCTTCTCTCTCTCTCTTTTCTCCGATTTTTCCCCCTGCTACCCTGGGGGTGGCTAGTCCTATTTATAGGCAAAGGCCCTGGGCCTCTTCCCAAATATTGAGCGGGAAGGGCGCCAACAATTGACCATTTTGAAGGGGGACATCTGGTACACTTATCCTCACTAAAGTTGGTCCTCGCCTGCCAAAGGCTCTGGTGGTGACGATGGCTTGGGCTCCACAACGACTTCCTCCCTGTCGTTGGACTGGTCTTGGTCTCGTTGCACCGAAACGGGTGCCTTTGCTTGATGCTCTCGCCTGCGCTTTCTCCCTTTGCACCAAAGTGGAAAGGAGGACACTGCGCGGGCTGACGCCCGCCTGGCACCCTTGGTCGTCAGGGCTTGCGTCACGGGCACATCGTGAGGTACCCCGCCTTGATCTCTTCGCCTCCTTGCGAGCCAGCCTGATGAGGCCACGCCTGAGGAAGCTCTGTGTCGTCTGCCTCGCGAGGCTTGACCCCTCGCGAGGGTCTTGGGTCTGTGTTGATGAAGATGGGCCGTGCTGGGCCCCTCCTCGAGCCACGCCACAGGCCGCAGGCAGGCAAGTCTGGGGCCCCCGTTCCCAGAACGCCGACAGGAGATACCCTTCGCGACGACACTTCAAGGTCGCCCGGTTCTTGGGGCTAGGGTGTCCGGGTGTAACGCCCTCGATGCGGCTATATCTCCCACGTGTCGGAGCACGACTTAGAGGCATAACCGCATTGAAAGCAATGTCGCAAGTGAGGTAATCTTCACACAACCCATGTAATACATAAGGGAAAGAGATACATAGTTGGCTTACAATCGCCACTTCACACAATACACGAATAAAGCATTACATCATCCAGGTACAATCAAGGTCCGGCTACGGAACCAAAAATAAAAGAAGACCACCCCAAATGCTACACAGATCCCCGATCAACCCCAACTAGGCTCCACTACTGATCGACTAGAACGAAACAACACAAAGGACAAGATCTTCATTGAGCTCCTCCTTGAGCTTGGTTGCATCACCTGCTCGGTAACATCGGCACTTGCAAACTGGTTTTGGAAGTATCTGTGAGTCACGGGGACTCAGCAATCTCACACCCTCGCGATCAAGATTATTTAAGCTTATAGGAAGGGTAAAAGGTATGAGGTGGAGCTGCAGCAAGCGACTAGCATATTTGGTGGCTAACATATGCAAATGAGAGCCAGAAGAGAACGCAAAGCACGGTCGAGAAACTATGATCAAGAAGTGATCCTAAAACAACCTACGTCAAGCATTACTCCAACACCGTGTTCACTTCCCAGACTCCGCCGAGAAGAGACCATCACGGTTACACACGTGGTTGATGCATTTTAATTAAGGTCAACTTCAGGTTTTCTACAACCGGACATTAACAAATTCCCATCTGCCCATAACTGTGGGCACGACTTTCGAAAGTTCAATCCCTGCAGGGGTGTCCCAACTTAGCCCATCACAAGCTCTCACGGTCAACGAAGGATATTCCTTCTCCCAGGACGACCCGATCAGACTCAGAATCCAGGTTACGAGAAATTTCGACAATGGTAAAACAAGACCAGCAAAGCCGCCCGAATGTGCCGACAAATCCCGATAGGAGCTGCAAATATCTCGTTCTCAGGGCACACCGGATTATCCAAGGTTCCAGTAGGCCAGCCCAGAGTTGTCCCTGGTGGCCACCGGCAGCTGACAGGTTGGACCAACACTCAGAGGAGCACTGGCCCGGGGGTTTAATAAAGATGACCCTTGAGTCTGCAGAACCCAAGGGAAAGAAAAGGCTAGATGGCAAATGGTAAAACCAAGGTTGGGCATTGCTAGAGGAGTTTTATTCAAGGCGAACTGTCAAGGGGTTCCCATTATAACCAACCGCGTAAGGAATGCAAAATCCGGGAACATAACACCGATATGACGGAAACTAGGGCGGCAAGAGTGTAACAAAACACCAGGCTTAAGGCCGAGCCTTCCACCCTTTACCAAGTATATAGATGCATTAATTAAATAAGAGATATTGTGATATCCCAACAAAATATCCATGTTCCAACATGGAACAAGCTCCAATCTTTACCTGCAACTAACAACGCTATAAGAGGGGCTGAGAAAAGCGGTAACATAGCCAAACAACGGTTTGCTAGGATAAGGTGGGTTAGAGGCTTGGCTCAACAATATGGGAGGCATGATAAGCAAGTGGTAGGTATCGCAACATAGGCATAGCAAAAGAGCGAGCAACTAGCAAGCAAAGATAGAAGTGATTTCGAGGGTATGGTCATCTTGCCTGAAATCCCGCAAGGAAGAAGAAAGAGTCCACGAAGAAGACAAACTGACGTAGTCGAAAGAATCCTCACAACACGACGTTATCGGAACCAACCCGAAGAAGCAACACCGGAAAGAAGCAAACAACATAGTAAACAATCACCACATCGACATGGCAAGATGCACAACCGAGTATGATGCATGTCCGGTTTAATGAAACATGGCATGGCAAAGTGCACAAGCAATACTACAAATTAAGTGGAGCTCAATATGCAACGAGTTGCATATTGACGAATCACCACATGACTTATTTAGTTCACTCTCGGTTAGGTACTCAGCAATATTAAATGTTGGTTAACATGGCAAGAGGTGAAGCATAACAAAACTATATCATCTAAACAATTTAAATGCGGCCGGATATAACAAACACAAATCCGGTAAATCCCCATATGCATTTAGTAATTAATTGCAACAACAATTTAAACATTTTAATTGTTGTAATCATGATGCGAATGACATGAACAAGTTTATGCAATGCACATGATGCAATGATGAATGCAAAGAACCAAACAAATCACATGACGAAACCCGGAAACCCTGGAAGGCATCTGAAGCTCTGGTTTTGGGGCATTACAACACTCCACCACTATGAGAGGATCTCATCCCGAGATCTAGAATGGCACCGGAGGGAAAACTGAGGAGGAAGAGAAGAGGTAAAACTTAGTTGCTTCTTTGACAAAAGAGTGAAAACAACCAACCTTGAGAGGTTAAACAAATCGAAAGGAGGAATCCAACAAAGATGCAAGAAGTTGAAAACACTTCGTTATAAAAGAGGGATAAGGAACATTCCGAGAACCTTGTAGGTTGAAAGACAAATAAAAGGGTTGCAATGTATAAGAAGTACAAGCAAGCACTCCGATAGAAACGAGATGCACAAGGAATTATAAGGATCAAATACGACAATACTCCGGTTGGAAATGGAAGGTAAAGAATATGAGCTTGGCAAAACGAAATCACTTGGAAGAAGACTCTAGTTAGAAGAGGAATGATAGACATGACACTCCGGTTAAATGGATAAGCATGAAAAGAACACGATCCTCACAACTTGAGATGATGAGAGAAGAGAGAAACATCACAATGCCTCCGGAACGAAAGAATATAGATCATTGAAATGAAAGGATGGAGAAAAAATGCCAACTTCTGCCACAATTGAGCTTGAAAAGGCATCCTTAGGAGAAGGGTCGAACGGAGTTGTTGGATTATCAACAACGAAAGGATAAGCTTGATGTGGGCTTATGGAGAACATCTCAAAACTATGAGGTGAAATTCCGCCACTAAAGAAAACAAGATTGGATTGTTAAGAACAAGGAGACGAGAATCTTATTTCACCGGGAGGATAGATGAAGAATTTGGGTCATTTATGAGCACCATAAATAGCATCAATCCTTAGGGAAGGCTTTAGGTGAAACATGACACAAGATAACTCCAACGAAGAGGTTGATGGATTTAAAATACCTCATTCTTAACAACATGTGAATCATGAAACATGAACTCAAATCATCAAGAATGACATAATACCACCTCAAAAGATGAGAAATGAAAGAATTGCACTCCGTATGCAAGATGAAGAAAACTTGATCTCCTCTGAAAACAAACTTGATGAACACTTCGAGAAGGAATTAAATCCTTGGTGAACCATCCTGTAGAACCTTCATGAGGAACTCCAGTAAACAAAAAGAATAACGAAAATAAAAAGAAGTTGGAAACACAAGATGAGACCATGTAATGATTTAGGTGGAACTCCGTGATAATTAGAGCTTGGAACTCCGGGAAAGAAAGACAAGCACTTGAAACCAAGAATTTAATCATCGTGAACAAACTCTGGAAGAAAAGATTAACATATGGATGAAATAAGAATAAGAATTACATTATGCTTATCCTTCACCAGTTAAATTGAGGACAAACCATGGATTTGGCATATTACTTATTCTCGTAGGAAGTATTAAGAGAGATATAGCGCAAACTTGAGAAGGTCTTCAACGAACCACCGGAAGTATTGAAAACAATGAATAAATTGATATGATAACGAATGACGAGAACTCTTGAACGAACCACCATTAGAATTAAAATAAATGAAGTAAAGATAAAGAAACACCGGGAAGAATTATAAAAAGAACGAAGATACTTGAAGGAATTTAGATCCATGAGAACGAAGAGATTACGAGCTGATTAGAGAATCCTTGATTTAAGCATCGGTATGATTGGAGAATGATAACTGACAGCTGAGAATGAATAATTATGAGATGATGGGCTCCAGAGAATCAAAATGAAAATACTCTGAATTACTCCGGATGGGTGAAAAGAATTCTCACAATCAAAAACAATTATTAGAGGAAGACAACAAGCTCGAATGACGAATCTTTGGGAGAACGAATAAAATTTTGAAGGAAAAACTCTTCTTCGGTCTTCAAATGCAAAGAATGACGAGAAGCACCACCAAGAATTGTTGATGCACTCCGGAATGAAAAATAGAAAAGGTTGAGCCAATGATGAAAAAAATTGAAAGATCATGAAGAAAAGGCATTTGACTGATGATACGTCATTCTTACGTCAAACTTCGAAAATAATTTGAGAGTAACTCCGGGGGAATAAGAAGAGTCAGGTAAGATCCTGGAAAACGACCTGTGGGTTAGGGCTCACTCAAAAGATACACCGTT